>NW_028227296.1:847351-1016631 GCF_978045245.1 Mus caroli
TGCACAGTGTAGTACATAGTATATGAGTGAGTTGCACTGAAAAACTTAGAATTTACTGAAAAACCCGCATTAGACGAAATGCACAGTGTAGTACATTGTATATGAGTAAGTTGCACTGAAAAACTTAGAATTTACTGAAAAACCCGCATTAGACGAAATGCACAGTGTAGTACATTGTATGAGTGAGTTGCACTGAAAAACTTAGAATTTACTGAAAAACCCGCATTAGACGAAAATGCACAGTGTAGTACATAGTATATGAGTGAGTTGCACTGAAAAACTTAGAATTTACTGAAAAACCCGCATTAGACGAAATGCACAGTGTAGTACATTGTATATGAGTGAGTTGCACTGAAAAACTTAGAATTTACTGAAAAACCCGCATTAGGCGAAATGCACAGTGTAGTACATTGTATATGAGTGAGTTGCACTGAAAAACTTAGAATTTACTGAAAAACCCACATTACACGAAATGCACAGTGTAGTACATAGTATATGAGTGAGTTGCACTGAAAAACTTAGAATATAAGAAACGCACAGTGTAGTACATAGTATATGAGTGAGTTGCACTGAAAAACTTAGAATTTACTGAAAAACCCGCATTAGACGAAATGCACAGTGTAGTACATAGTATATGAGTGAGTTGCACTGAAAAAGTTAGAATGTAAGAAACGCACAGTGTAGTACATAGTATATGAGTGAGTTTGCACTGAAAAACTTAGAATTTAAGAAACGCACAGTGTAGTACATAGTATATGAGTGAGTTGCACTGAAAAACTTAGAATATAAGAAACGCACAGTGTAGTACATAGTATATGAGTGAGTTGCACTCAAAAACTTAGAATATAAGAAACGCACAGTGTAGTACATAGTATATGAGTGAGTTGCACTGAAAAACTTAGAATTTAAGAAACGCACAGTGTAGTACATAGTATATGAGTGAGTTGCACTGAAAAACTTAGAATATAAGAAACGCACAGTGTAGTACATAGTATATGAGTGAGTTGCACTGAAAAACTTAGAATATAAGAAACGCACAGTGTAGTACATAGTATATGAGTGAGTTGCACTGAAAAACTTAGAATATAAGAAACGCACATATAGTACATAGTATATGAATGAGTTGCACTGAAAAACTTATAATTTACTGAAAAACCCGCATTAGACGAAATGCACAGTGTAGTACATAGTATATGAGTGAGTTGCACTGAAAAACTTAGAATATAAGAAACACACAGTGTAGTACATATTATATGAGTGAGTTGCACTGAAAAACTTAGAATATAAGAAACGCACAGTGTAGTACATAGTATATGAGTGAGTTGCACTGAAAAACTTAGAATATAAGAAACGCACAGTGTAGTACATAGTATATGAGTGAGTTGTACTGAAAAACTTAGAATATAAGAACGCACAGTGTAGTACATAGTATATGAGTGAGTTGCACTGAAAAACTTAGAATATAAGAAACGCACAGTGTAGTACATAGTATATGAGTGAGTTGCACTGAAAAACTTAGAATATAAGAAACGCACAGTGTAGTACATAGTATATGAGTGAGTTGCACTGAAAAACTTTAGAATATAAGAAACGCACAGTGTAGTACATAGTATATGAGCGAGTTGCACTGAAAAACTTAGAATATAAGAAACGCACAGTGTAGTTAGTACATAGTATATGAGCGAGTTGCACTGAAAAACTTAGAATATAAGAAACGCACAGTGTAGTACATAGTATATGAGTGAGTTGCACTGAAAAACTTAGAATTTACTGAAAAACCCGCATTACACGAAATGCACAGTGTAGTACATAGTATATGAGTGAGTTGCACTGAAAAACTTAGAATATAAGAAACGCACAGTGTAGTACATAGTATATGAGTGAGTTGCACTGAAAAACTTAGAATATAAGAAACGCACAGTGTAGTACATAGTATATGAGTGAGTTGCACTGAAAAAACTTAGAATATAAGAAACGCACAGTGTAGTACATAGTATATGAGTGAGTTGCACTGAAAAACTTAGAATATACGAAACGCACAGTGTAGTACATAGTATATGAGTGAGTTGCACTGAAAAACTTAGAATATAAGAAACGCACAGTGTAGTACATAGTATATGAGTGAGTTACACTGAAAAACTTAGAATTTACTGAAAAACCCGCATTACACGAAATGCACAGTGTAGTACATAGTATATGAGTGAGTTGCACTGAAAAACTTAGAATATAAGAAACGCACAGTGTAGTACATAGTATATGAGCGAGTTGCACTGAAAAACTTAGAATATAAGAAACGCACAGTGTAGTACATAGTATATGAGTGAGTTGCACTGAAAAACTTAGAATATAAGAAACGCACAGTGTAGTACATAGTATATGAGTGAGTTGCACTGAAAAACTTAGAATATAAGAAACGCACAGTGTAGTACATAGTATATGAGCGAGTTGCACTGAAAAACTTAGAAATATAAGAAACGCACAGTGTAGTACATAGTATATGAGCGAGTTGCACTGAAAAACTTAGAATATAAGAAATGCACAGTGTAGTACATAGTATATGAGTGAGTTGCACTGAAAAACTTAGAATATAAGAAACGCACAGTGTAGTACATAGTATATGAGTGAGTTGCCCTGAAAAACTTAGAATATAAGAAACGCACAGTGTAGTACATAGTATATGAGTGAGTTGCACTGAAAAACTTAGAATTTACTGAAAAACCCGCATTACACGAAATGCACAGTGTAGTACATAGTATATGAGTGAGTTGCACTGAAAAACTTAGAATATAAGAAACGCACAGCGTGAGTACATAGTATATGAGTGAGTTGCACTGAAAAACTTAGAATATAAGAAACGCACAGTGTAGTACATAGTATATGAATGAGTTGCACTGAAAAACTTAGAATTTACTGAAAAACCCGCATTAGACGAAATGCACAGTGTAGTATATTGTATATGAGTGAGTTGCACTGAAAAACTTAGAATTTACTGAAAAACCCGCATTAGACGAAATGCACAGTGTAGTACATAGTATATGAGTGAGTTGCACTGAAAACTTAGAATTTACTGAAAAACCCGCATTAGACGAAATGCACAGTGTAGTACATTGTATATGAGTGAGTTGCACTGAAAAACTTAGAATTTACTGAAAAACCCGCATTAGACGAAATGCACAGTGTAGTACATTGTATGAGTGATTTGCACTGAAAAACTTAGAATTTACTGAAAAACCCGCATTAGACGAAATGCACAGTGTAGTACATAGTATATGAGTGAGTTGCACTGAAAAACTTAGAATTTACTGAAAAAACCCGCATTAGACAAAATGCACAGTGTAGTACATTGTATATGAGTGAGTTTCACTGAAAAACTTAGAATTTACTGAAAAACCCGCATTAGGCGAAATGCACAGTGTAGTACATTGTATATGAGTGAGTTGCACTGAAAAACTTAGAATTTACTGAAAAACCCACATTACACGAAATGCACAGTGTAGTACATAGTATATGAGTGAGTTGCACTGAAAAAACTTAGAATTTACTGAAAAACCCCGCATTAGACGAAATGCACAGTGTAGTACATAGTATATGAGTGAGTTGCACTGAAAAACTTAGAATGTAAGAAACGCACAGTGTAGTACATAGTATATGAGTGAGTTGCACTGAAAAACTTAGAATTTAAGAAACGCACAGTTTATTACATAGTATATGAGTGAGTTGCACTGAAAAACTTAGAATATAAGAAACGCACAGTGTAGTATATAGTATATGAGTGAGTTGCACTCAAAAACTTAGAATATATGAAACGCACAGTGTAGTACATAGTATATGAGTGAGTTGCACTGAAAAACTTAGAATTTAAGAAACGCACAGTGTAGTACATAGTATATGAGTGAGTTGCACTGAAAAACTTAGAATATAAGAAACGCACAGTGTAGTACATAGTATATGAGTGAGTTGCACTGAAAAACTTAGAATATAAGAAACGCACAGTGTAGTACATAGTATATGAGTGAGTTGCACTGAAAAACTTAGAATATAAGAAACGCACATATAGTACATAGTATATGAATGAGTTGCACTGAAAAACTTAGAATTTACTGAAAAACCCCGCATTAGACGAAATGCACAGTGTAGTACATAGTATATGAGTGAGTTGCACTGAAACACTTAGAATATAAGAAACGCACAGTGTAGTACATAGTATATGAGTGAGTTGCACTGAAAAACTTCGAATATAAGAAACGCACAGTGTAGTACATAGTATATGAGTGAGTTGCACTGAAAAACTTAGAATATAAGAAACGCACAGTGTAGTACATAGTATATGAGTGAGTTGCACTGAAAAACTTAGAATATAAGAAACGCACAGTGTAGTACATAGTATATGAGTGAGTTGCACTGAAAAACTTAGGAATTTACTGAAAAACCCGCATTACACGAAATGCACAGTGTAGTACATAGTATATGAGTGGAGTTGCACTGAAAAACTTAGAATATAAGAAACGCACAGTGTAGTACATAGTATATGAGTGAGTTGCACTGAAAAACTTAGAATATAAGAAACGCACAGTGTAGTACATAGTATATGAGTGAGTTGCACTGAAAAACTTAGAATATAAGAAACGCACAGTGTGAGTACATAGTATATGAGTGAGTTGCACTGAAAAACTTAGAATTTACTGAAAAACCCGCATTAGACGAAATGCACAGTGTAGTATATTGTATATGAGTGAGTTGCACTGAAAAACTTAGAATTTACTGAAAAACCCGCATTAGACGAAATGCACAGTGTAGTACATAGTATATGAGTGAGTTGCACTGAAAAACTTAGAATTTACTGAAAAACCCGCATTAGACGAAATGCACAGTGTAGTACATTGTATATGAGTAAGTTGCACTGAAAAACTTAGAATTTACTGAAAAACCCGCATTAGACGAAATGCACAGTGTAGTACATTGTATGAGTGAGTTGCACTGAAAAACTTAGAATATAAGAAACGCAGCAGTGTGTAGTACATAGTATATGAGTGAGTTGCACTGAAAAACTTAGAATTTACTGAAAAAACCCGCATTACACGAAATGCACAGTGTAGTACATAGTATATGAGTGAGTTGCACTGAAAAACTTAGAATATAAGAAACGCACAGTGTAGTACATAGTATATGAGTGAGTTGCACTGAAAAACTTAGAATATAAGAAACGCACAGGTGTAGTACATAGTATATGAGTGAGTTGCACTGAAAAACTTAGAATATAAGAAACGCACAGTGTAGTACATAGTATATGAGTGAGTTGCACTGAAAAACTTAGAATATACGAAACGCACAGTGTAGTACATAGTATATGAGTGAGTTGCACTGAAAAACTTAGAATATAAGAAACGCACAGTGTAGTACATAGTATATGAGTGAGTTACACTGAAAAACTTAGAATTTACTGAAAAACCCGCATTACACGAAATGCACAGTGTAGTACATAGTATATGAGTGAGTTGCACTGAAAAACTTAGAATATAAGAAACGCACAGTGTAGTACATAGTATATGAGCGAGTTGCACTGAAAAACTTAGAATATAAGAAACGCACAGTGTAGTACATAGTATATGAGTGAGTTGCACTGAAAAACTTAGAATATAAGAAACGCACAGTGTAGTACATAGTATATGAGTGAGTTGCACTGAAAAACTTAGAATATAAGAAACGCACAGTGTAGTACATAGTATATGAGCGAGTTGCACTGAAAAACTTAGAATATAAGAAACGCACAGTGTAGTACATAGTATATGAGCGAGTTGCACTGAAAAACTTAGAATATAAGAAATGCACAGTGTAGTACATAGTATATGAGTGAGTTGCACTGAAAAACTTAGAATATAAGAAACGCACAGTGTAGTACATAGTATATGAGTGAGTTGCCCTGAAAAACTTAGAATTTACTGAAAAACCCGCATTACACGAAATGCACAGTGTAGTACATAGTATATGAGTGAGTTGCACTGAAAAACTTAGAATATAAGAAACGCACAGTGTAGTACATAGTATATGAATGAGTTGCACTGAAAAACTTAGAATTTACTGAAAAACCCGCATTAGACGAAATGCACAGTGTAGTATATTGTATATGAGTGAGTTGCACTGAAAAACTTAGAATTTACTGAAAAACCCGCATTAGACGAAATGCACAGTGTAGTACATAGTATATGAGTGAGTTGCACTGAAAAACTTAGAATTTACTGAAAAACCCGCATTAGACGAAATGCACAGTGTAGTACATTGTATATGAGTGAGTTGCACTGAAAAACTTAGAATTTACTGAAAAACCCGCATTAGACGAAATGCACAGTGTAGTACATTGTATGAGTGATTTGCACTGAAAAACTTAGAATTTACTGAAAAACCCGCATTAGACGAAATGCACAGTGTAGTACATAGTATATGAGTGAGTTGCACTGAAAAACTTAGAATTTACTGAAAAACCCGCATTAGACAAAATGCACAGTGTAGTACATTGTATATGAGTGAGTTTCACTGAAAAACTTAGAATTTACTGAAAAACCCGCATTAGGCGAAATGCACAGTGTAGTACATTGTATATGAGTGAGTTGCACTGAAAAACTTAGAATTTACTGAAAAACCCACATTACACGAAATGCACAGTGTAGTACATAGTATATGAGTGAGTTGCACTGAAAAACTTAGAATTTACTGAAAAACCCGCATTAGACGAAATGCACAGTGTAGTACATAGTATATGAGTGAGTTGCACTGAAAAACTTAGAATGTAAGAAACGCACAGTGTAGTACATAGTATATGAGTGAGTTGCACTGAAAAACTTAGAATTTAAGAAACGCACAGTTTATTACATAGTATATGAGTGAGTTGCACTGAAAAACTTAGAATATAAGAAACGCACAGTGTAGTATATAGTATATGAGTGAGTTGCACTCAAAAACTTAGAATATATGAAACGCACAGTGTAGTACATAGTATATGAGTGAGTTGCACTGAAAAACTTAGAATTTAAGAAACGCACAGTGTAGTACATAGTATATGAGTGAGTTGCACTGAAAAACTTAGAATATAAGAAACGCACAGTGTAGTACATAGTATATGAGTGAGTTGCACTGAAAAACTTAGAATATAAGAAACGCACAGTGTAGTACATAGTATATGAGTGAGTTGCACTGAAAAACTTAGAATATAAGAAACGCACATATAGTACATAGTATATGAATGAGTTGCACTGAAAAACTTAGAATTTACTGAAAAACCCGCATTAGACGAAATGCACAGTGTAGTACATAGTATATGAGTGAGTTGCACTGAAACACTTAGAATATAAGAAACGCACAGTGTAGTACATAGTATATGAGTGAGTTGCACTGAAAAACTTCGAATATAAGAAACGCACAGTGTAGTACATAGTATATGAGTGAGTTGCACTGAAAAACTTAGAATATAAGAAACGCACAGTGTAGTACATAGTATATGAGTGAGTTGCACTGAAAAACTTAGAATATAAGAAACGCACAGTGTAGTATATAGTATATGAGTGAGTTGCACTGAAAAACTTAGAATTTACTGAAAAACCCGCATTACACGAAATGCACAGTGTAGTACATAGTATATGAGTGAGTTGCACTGAAAAACTTAGAATATAAGAAACGCACAGTGTAGTACATAGTATATGAGTGAGTTGCACTGAAAAACTTAGAATATAAGAAACGCACAGTGTAGTACATAGTATATGAGTGAGTTGCACTGAAAAACTTAGAATATAAGAAACGCACAGTGTAGTACATAGTATATGAGTGAGTTGCACTGAAAAACTTAGAATTTACTGAAAAACCCGCATTAGACGAAATGCACAGTGTAGTACATTGTATATGAGTAAGTTGCACTGAAAAACTTAGAATTTACTGAAAAACCCGCATTAGACGAAATGCACAGTGTAGTACATTGTATGAGTGAGTTGCACTGAAAAACTTAGAATTTACTGAAAAACCCGCATTAGACGAAATGCACAGTGTAGTACATAGTATAAGAGTGAGTTGCACTGAAAAACTTAGAATTTACTGAAAAACCCGCATTAGACGAAATGCACAGTGTAGTACATTGTATATGAGTGAGTTGCACTGAAAAACTTAGAATTTACTGAAAAACCCGCATTAGGCGAAATGCACAGTGTAGTACATTGTATATGAGTGAGTTGCACTGAAAAACTTAGAATTTACTGAAAAACCCACATTACACGAAATGCACAGTGTAGTACATAGTATATGAGTGAGTTGCACTGAAAAACTTAGAATATAAGAAACGCACAGTGTAGTACATAGTATATGAGTGAGTTGCACTGAAAAACTTAGAATTTACTGAAAAACCCGCATTAGACGAAATGCACAGTGTAGTACATAGTATATGAGTGAGTTGCACTGAAAAAGTTAGAATGTAAGAAACGCACAGTGTAGTACATAGTATATGAGTGAGTTGCACTGAAAAACTTAGAATTTAAGAAACGCACAGTGTAGTACATAGTATATGAGTGAGTTGCACTGAAAAACTTAGAATATAAGAAACGCACAGTGTAGTACATAGTATATGAGTGAGTTGCACTCAAAAACTTAGAATATAAGAAACGCACAGTGTAGTACATAGTATATGAGTGAGTTGCACTGAAAAACTTAGAATTTAAGAAACGCACAGTGTAGTACATAGTATATGAGTGAGTTGCACTGAAAAACTTAGAATATAAGAAACGCACAGTGTAGTACATAGTATATGAGTGAGTTGCACTGAAAAACTTAGAATATAAGAAACGCACAGTGTAGTACATAGTATATGAGTGAGTTGCACTGAAAAACTTAGAATATAAGAAACGCACATATAGTACATAGTATATGAATGAGTTGCACTGAAAAACTTATAATTTACTGAAAAACCCGCATTAGACGAAATGCACAGTGTAGTAAATAGTATATGAGTGAGTTGCACTGAAAAACTTAGAATATAAGAAACACACAGTGTAGTACATATTATATGAGTGAGTTGCACTGAAAAAACTTAGAATATAAGAAACGCACAGTGTAGTACATAGTATATGAGTGAGTTGCACTGAAAAACTTAGAATATAAGAAACGCACAGTGTAGTACATAGTATATGAGTGAGTTGTACTGAAAAACTTAGAATATAAGAAACGCACAGTGTAGTACATAGTATATGAGTGAGTTGCACTGAAAAACTTAGAATATAAGAAACGCACAGTGTAGTACATAGTATATGAGTGAGTTGCACTGAAAAACTTAGAATATAAGAAACGCACAGTGTAGTACATAGTATATGAGTGAGTTGCACTGAAAAACTTAGAATATAAGAAACGCACAGTGTAGTACATAGTATATGAGCGAGTTGCACTGAAAAACTTAGAATATAAGAAACGCACAGTGTAGTTAGTACATAGTATATGAGCGAGTTGCACTGAAAAACTTAGAATATAAGAAACGCACAGTGTAGTACATAGTATATGAGTGAGTTGCACTGAAAAACTTAGAATTTACTGAAAAACCCGCATTACACGAAATGCACAGTGTAGTACATAGTATATGAGTGAGTTGCACTGAAAAACTTAGAATATAAGAAACGCACAGTGTAGTACATAGTATATGAGTGAGTTGCACTGAAAAACTTAGAATATAAGAAACGCACAGTGTAGTACATAGTATATGAGTGAGTTGCACTGAAAAACTTAGAATATAAGAAACGCACAGTGTAGTACATAGTATATGAGTGAGTTGCACTGAAAAACTTAGAATATAAGAAACGCACAGTGTAGTACATAGTATATGAGTGAGTTGCACTGAAAAACTTAGAATATAAGAAACGCACAGTGTAGTACATAGTATATGAGTGAGTTACACTGAAAAACTTAGAATTTACTGAAAAACCCGCATTACACGAAATGCACAGTGTAGTACATAGTATATGAGTGAGTTGCACTGAAAAAACTTAGAATATAAGAAACGCACAGTGTAGTACATAGTATATGAGCGAGTTGCACTGAAAAACTTAGAATATAAGAAACGCACAGTGTAGTACATAGTATATGAGTGAGTTGCACTGAAAAACTTAGAATTTACTGAAAAACCCGCATTAAACGAAATGCACAGTGTAGTACATAGTATATGAGTGAGTTGCACTGAAAAACTTAGAATATAAGAAACGCACAGTGTAGTACATAGTATATGAGTGAGTTGCACTGAAAAACTTAGAATATAAGAAACGCACAGTATAGTACATAGTATATGAGTGAGTTGCACTGAAAAATTAGAATATAAGAAACGCACAGTATAGTACATAGTATATGAGTGAGTTGCACTGAAAAACTTAGAATATAAGAAACGCACAGTGTAGTACATAGTATATGAGTGAGTTGCACTGAAAAACATAGAATATAAGAAACGCACAGTGTAGTACATAGTATATGAGTGAGTTGCACTGAAAAACTTAGAATTTAAGAAACGCACAGTGTAGTACATAGTATATGAGTGAGTTGCACTGAAAAACTTAGAATATAAGAAACGCACAGTGTAGTACATAGTATATGAGTGAGTTGCACTGAAAAACTTAGAATATAAGAAACGCACAGTGTAGTACATAGTATATGAGTGAGTTGCACTGAAAAACTTAGAATATAAGAAACGCACATATAGTACATAGTATATGAATGAGTTGCACTGAAAAACTTAGAATTTACTGAAAAACCCGCATTAGACGAAATGCACAGTGTAGTACATAGTATATGAGTGAGTTGCACTGAAAAAGTTAGAATGTAAGAAACGCACAGTGTAGTACATAGTATATGAGTGAGTTGCACTGAAAAACTTAGAATTTAAGAAACGCACAGTGTAGTACATAGTATATGAGTGAGTTGCACTGAAAAACTTAGAATATAAGAAACGCACAGTGTAGTACATAGTATATGAGTGAGTTGCACTCAAAAACTTAGAATATAAGAAACGCACAGTGTAGTACATAGTATATGAGTGAGTTGCACTGAAAAACTTAGAATTTAAGAAACGCACAGTGTAGTACATAGTATATGAGTGAGTTGCACTGAAAAACTTAGAATATAAGAAACGCACAGTGTAGTACATAGTATATGAGTGAGTTGCACTGAAAAACTTAGAATATAAGAAACGCACAGTGTAGTACATAGTATATGAGTGAGTTGCACTGAAAAACTTAGAATATAAGAAACGCACATATAGTACATAGTATATGAATGAGTTGCACTGAAAAACTTATAATTTACTGAAAAACCCGCATTAGACGAAATGCACAGTGTAGTACATAGTATATGAGTGAGTTGCACTGAAAAACTTAGAATATAAGAAACACACAGTGTAGTACATATTATATGAGTGAGTTGCACTGAAAAACTTAGAATATAAGAAACGCACAGTGTAGTACATAGTATATGAGTGAGTTGCACTGAAAAACTTAGAATATAAGAAACGCACAGTGTAGTACATAGTATATGAGTGAGTTGTACTGAAAAACTTAGAATATAAGAAACGCACAGTGTAGTACATAGTATATGAGTGAGTTGCACTGAAAAACTTAGAATATAAGAAACGCACAGTGTAGTACATAGTATATGAGTGAGTTGCACTGAAAAACTTAGAATATAAGAAACGCACAGTGTAGTACATAGTATATGAGTGAGTTGCACTGAAAAACTTAGAATATAAGAAACGCACAGTGTAGTACATAGTATATGAGCGAGTTGCACTGAAAAACTTAGAATATAAGAAACGCACAGTGTAGTTAGTACATAGTATATGAGCGAGTTGCACTGAAAAACTTAGAATATAAGAAACGCACAGTGTAGTACATAGTATATGAGTGAGTTGCACTGAAAAACTTAGAATTTACTGAAAAACCCGCATTACACGAAATGCACAGTGTAGTACATAGTATATGAGTGAGTTGCACTGAAAAACTTAGAATATAAGAAACGCACAGTGTAGTACATAGTATATGAGTGAGTTGCACTGAAAAACTTAGAATATAAGAAACGCACAGTGTAGTACATAGTATATGAGTGAGTTGCACTGAAAAACTTAGAATATAAGAAACGCACAGTGTAGTACATAGTATATGAGTGAGTTGCACTGAAAAACTTAGAATATAAGAAACGCACAGTGTAGTACATAGTATATGAGTGAGTTGCACTGAAAAACTTAGAATATAAGAAACGCACAGTGTAGTACATAGTATATGAGTGAGTTACACTGAAAAACTTAGAATTTACTGAAAAACCCGCATTACACGAAATGCACAGTGTAGTACATAGTATATGAGTGAGTTGCACTGAAAAACTTAGAATATAAGAAACGCACAGTGTAGTACATAGTATATGAGCGAGTTGCACTGAAAAACTTAGAATATAAGAAACGCACAGTGTAGTACATAGTATATGAGTGAGTTGCACTGAAAAACTTAGAATTTACTGAAAAACCCGCATTAAACGAAATGCACAGTGTAGTACATAGTATATGAGTGAGTTGCACTGAAAAACTTAGAATATAAGAAACGCACAGTGTAGTACATAGTATATGAGTGAGTTGCACTGTAAAACTTAGAATATAAGAAACGCACAGTATAGTACATAGTATATGAGTGAGTTGCACTGAAAAATTAGAATATAAGAAACGCACAGTATAGTACATAGTATATGAGTGAGTTGCACTGAAAAACTTAGAATATAAGAAACGCACAGTGTAGTACATAGTATATGAGTGAGTTGCACTGAAAAACATAGAATATAAGAAACGCACAGTGTAGTACATAGTATATGAGTGAGTTGCACTGAAAAACTTAGAATTTAAGAAACGCACAGTGTAGTACATAGTATATGAGTGAGTTGCACTGAAAAACTTAGAATATAAGAAACGCACAGTGTAGTACATAGTATATGAGTGAATTGCACTGAAAAACTTAGAATTTACTGAAAAACCCGCATTAGACGAAATGCACAGTGTAGTACATTGTATATGAGTGAGTTGCACTGAAAAACTTAGAATTTACTGAAAAACCCGCATTAGACGAAATGCACAGTGTAGTATATTGTATATGAGTGAGTTGCACTGAAAAACTTAGAATTTACTGAAAAACCCGCATTAGACGAAATGCACAGTGTAGTACATAGTATATGAGTGAGTTGCACTGAAACACTTAGAATATAAGAAACGCACAGTGTAGTACATAGTATATGAGTGAGTTGCACTGAAAAACTTAGAATATAAGAAACGCACAGTGTAGTACATAGTATATGAGTGAGTTGCACTGAAAAACTTAGAATATAAGAAACGCACAGTGTAGTACATAGTATATGAGTGAGTTGCACTGAAAAACTTAGAATATAAGAAACGCACAGTGTAGTACATAGTATATGAGTGAGTTGTACTGAAAAACTTAGAATTTACTGAAAAACCCGCATTACACGAAATGCACAGTGTAGTACATAGTATATGAGTGAGTTGCACTGAAAAACTTAGAATATAAGAAACGCACAGTGTAGTACATAGTATATGAGTGAGTTGCACTGAAAAACTTAGAATATAAGAAACGCACAGTGTAGTACATAGTATATGAGTGAGTTGCACTGAAAAACTTAGAATATAAGAAACGCACAGTGTAGTACATAGTATATGAGTGAGTTGCACTGAAAAACTTAGAATTTACTGAAAAACCCGCATTAGACGAAATGCACAGTGTAGTATATTGTATATGAGTGAGTTGCACTGAAAAACTTAGAATTTACTGAAAAACCCGCATTAGACGAAATGCACAGTGTAGTACATAGTATATGAGTGAGTTGCACTGAAAAACTTAGAATTTACTGAAAAACCCGCATTAGACGAAATGCACAGTGTAGTACATTGTATATGAGTGAGTTGCACTGAAAAACTTAGAATATAAGAAACGCACAGTGTAGTACATAGTATATGAGTGAGTTGCACTGAAAAACTTAGAATATAAGAAACGCACAGTGTAGTACATAGTATATGAGTGACTTGCACTGAAAAACTTAGAATTTACTGAAAAACCCGCATTAGACGAAATGCACAGTGTAGTATATTGTATATGAGTGAGTTGCACTGAAAAACTTAGAATTTACTGAAAAACCCGCATTACACGAAATGCACAGTGTAGTACATAGTATATGAGTGAGTTGCACTGAAAAACTTAGAATATAAGAAACGCACAGTGTAGTACATAGTATATGAGTGAGTTGCACTGAAAAACTTAGAATATAAGAAACGCACAGTATAGTACATAGTATATGATTGAGTTGCACTGAAAAATTAGAATATAAGAAACGCACAGTATAGTACATAGTATATGAGTCAGTTGCACTGAAAAACTTAGAATATAAGAAACGCACAGTGTAGTACATAGTATATGAGTGAGTTGCACTGAAAAACATAGAATATAAGAAACGCACAGTGTAGTACATAGTATATGAGTGAGTTGCACTGAAAAACTTAGAATTTAAGAAACGCACAGTGTAGTACATAGTATATGAGTGAGTTGCACTGAAAAACTTAGAATATAAGAAACGCACAGTGTAGTACATAGTATATGAGTGAATTGCACTGAAAAACTTAGAATTTACTGAAAAACCCGCATTAGACGAAATGCACAGTGTAGTACATTGTATATGAGTGAGTTGCACTGAAAAACTTAGAATTTACTGAAAAACCCGCATTAGACGAAATGCACAGTGTAGTATATTGTATATGAGTGAGTTGCACTGAAAAACTTAGAATTTACTGAAAAACCCGCATTAGACGAAATGCACAGTGTAGTACATAGTATATGAGTGAGTTGCACTGAAACACTTAGAATATAAGAAACGCACAGTGTAGTACATAGTATATGAGTGAGTTGCACTGAAAAACTTAGAATATAAGAAACGCACAGTGTAGTACATAGTATATGAGTGAGTTGCACTGAAATACTTAGAATATAAGAAACGCACAGTGTAGTACATAGTATATGAGTGAGTTGCACTGAAAAACTTAGAATATAAGAAACGCACAGTGTAGTACATAGTATATGAGTGAGTTGCACTGAAAAACTTAGAATTTACTGAAAAACCCGCATTACACGAAATGCACAGTGTAGTACATAGTATATGAGTGAGTTGCACTGAAAAACTTAGAATATAAGAAACGCACAGTGTAGTACATAGTATATGAGTGAGTTGCACTGAAAAACTTAGAATATAAGAAACGCACAGTGTAGTACATAGTATATGAGTGAGTTGCACTGAAAAACTTAGAATATAAGAAACGCACAGTGTAGTACATAGTATATGAGTGAGTTGCACTGAAAAACTTAGAATTTACTGAAAAACCCGCATTAGACGAAATGCACAGTGTAGTATATTGTATATGAGTGAGTTGCACTGAAAAACTTAGAATTTACTGAAAAACCCGCATTAGACGAAATGCACAGTGTAGTACATAGTATATGAGTGAGTTGCACTGAAAAACTTAGAATTTACTGAAAAACCCGCATTAGACGAAATGCACAGTGTAGTACATTGTATATGAGTAAGTTGCACTGAAAAACTTAGAATTTACTGAAAAACCCGCATTAGACGAAATGCACAGTGTAGTACATAGTATATGAGTGAGTTGCACTGAAAAACTTAGAATTTACTGAAAAACCCGCATTAGACGAAATGCACAGTGTAGTACATTGTATATGAGTGAGTTGCACTGAAAAACTTAGAATTTACTGAAAAACCCGCATTAGGCGAAATGCACAGTGTAGTACATTGTATATGAGTGAGTTGCACTGAAAAACTTAGAATTTACTGAAAAACCCACATTACACGAAATGCACAGTGTAGTACATAGTATATGAGTGAGTTGCACTGAAAAACTTAGAATATAAGAAACGCACAGTGTAGTACATAGTATATGAGTGAGTTGCACTGAAAAACTTAGAATTTACTGAAAAACCCGCATTAGACGAAATGCACAGTGTAGTACATAGTATATGAGTGAGTTGCACTGAAAAACTTAGAATGTAAGAAACGCACAGTGTAGTACATAGTATATGAGTGAGTTGCACTGAAAAACTTAGAATATAAGAAACGCACAGTGTAGTACATAGTATATGAGTGAGTTGCACTGAAAAACTTAGAATATAAGAAACGCACATATAGTACATAGTATATGAATGAGTTGCACTGAAAAACTTATAATTTACTGAAAAACCCGCATTAGACGAAATGCACAGTGTAGTACATAGTATATGAGTGAGTTGAACTGAAAAACTTAGAATATAAGAAACACACAGTGTAGTACATATTATATGAGTGAGTTGCACTGAAAAACTTAGAATATAAGAAACGCACAGTGTAGTACATAGTATATGAGTGAGTTGCACTGAAAAACTTAGAATATAAGAAACGCACAGTGTAGTACATAGTATATGAGTGAGTTGTACTGAAAAACTTAGAATATAAGAAACGCACAGTGTAGTACATAGTATATGAGTGAGTTGCACTGAAAAACTTAGAATATAAGAAACGCACAGTGTAGTACATAGTATATGAGTGAGTTGCACTGAAAAACTTAGAATATAAGAAACGCACAGTGTAGTACATAGTATATGAGTGAGTTGCACTGAAAAACTTAGAATATAAGAAACGCACAGTGTAGTACATAGTATATGAGCGAGTTGCACTGAAAAACTTAGAATATAAGAAACGCACAGTGTAGTACATAGTATATGAGCGAGTTGCACTGAAAAACTTAGAATATAAGAAACGCACAGTGTAGTACATAGTATATGAGTGAGTTGCACTGAAAAACTTAGAATTTACTGAAAAACCCGCATTACACGAAATGCACAGTGTAGTACATAGTATATGAGTGAGTTGCACTGAAAAACTTAGAATATAAGAAACGCACAGTGTAGTACATAGTATATGAGTGAGTTGCACTGAAAAACTTAGAATATAAGAAACGCACAGTGTAGTACATAGTATATGAGTGAGTTGCACTGAAAAACTTAGAATATAAGAAACGCACAGTGTAGTACATAGTATATGAGTGAGTTGCACTGAAAAACTTAGAATATACGAAACGCACAGTGTAGTACATAGTATATAAGTGAGTTGCACTGAAAAAATTAGAATATAAGAAACGCACAGTGTAGTACATAGTATATGAGTGAGTTACACTGAAAAACTTAGAATTTACTGAAAAACCCGCATTACACGAAATGCACAGTGTAGTACATAGTATATGAGTGAGTTGCACTGAAAAACTTAGAATATAAGAAACGCACAGTGTAGTACATAGTATATGAGCGAGTTGCACTGAAAAACTTAGAATATAAGAAACGCACAGTGTAGTACATAGTATATGAGTGAGTTGCACTGAAAAACTTAGAATTTACTGAAAAACCCGCATTACACGAAATGCACAGTGTAGTACATAGTATATGAGTGAGTTGCACTGAAAAACTTAGAATATAAGAAACGCACAGTGTAGTACATAGTATATGAGTGAGTTGCACTGAAAAACTTAGAATATAAGAAACGCACAGTATAGTACATAGTATATGAGTGAGTTGCACTGAAAAATTAGAATATAAGAAACGCACAGTATAGTACATAGTATATGAGTGAGTTGCACTGAAAAACTTAGAATATAAGAAACGCACAGTGTAGTACATAGTATATGAGTGAGTTGCACTGAAAAACATAGAATATAAGAAACGCACAGTGTAGTACATAGTATATGAGTGAGTTGCACTGAAAAACTTAGAATTTAAGAAACGCACAGTGTAGTACATAGTATATGAGTGAGTTGCACTGAAAAACTTAGAATATAAGAAACGCACAGTGTAGTACATAGTATATGAGTGAATTGCACTGAAAAACTTAGAATTTACTGAAAAACCCGCATTAGACGAAATGCACAGTGTAGTACATTGTATATGAGTGAGTTGCACTGAAAAACTTAGAATTTACTGAAAAACCCGCATTAGACGAAATGCACAGTGTAGTATATTGTATATGAGTGAGTTGCACTGAAAAACTTAGAATTTACTGAAAAACCCGCATTAGACGAAATGCACAGTGTAGTATATAGTATATGAGTGAGTTGCACTGAAAAACTTAGAATATAAGAAACGCACAGTGTAGTACATAGTATATGAGTGAGTTGCACTGAAAAACTTAGAATATAAGAAACGCACAGTGTAGTACATAGTATATGAGTGAGTTGCACTGAAAAACTTAGAATATAAGAAACGCACAGTGTAGTACATAGTATATGAGTGAGTTGCACTCAAAAACTTAGAATATAAGAAACGCACAGTGTAGTATATAGTATATGAGTGAGTTGCACTGAAAAACTTAGAATTTACTGAAAAACCCGCATTAGACGAAATGCACAGTGTAGTACATTGTATATGAGTGAGTTGCACTGAAAAACTTAGAATTTACTGAAAAACCCGCATTAGACGAAATGCACAGTGTAGTATATTGTATATGAGTGAGTTGCACTGAAAAACTTAGAATTTACTGAAAAACCCGCATTAGACGAAATGCACAGTGTAGTACATAGTATATGAGTGAGTTGCACTGAAAAACTTAGAATTTACTGAAAAACCCGCATTAGACGAAATGCACAGTGTAGTACATTGTATATGAGTGAGTTGCACTGAAAAACTTAGATATACTGAAAAACCCGCATTAGACGAAATGCACAGTGTAGTACATTGTATGAGTGAGTTGCACTGAAAAACTTAGAATTTACTGAAAAACCCGCATTAGACGAAATGCACAGTGTAGTACATAGTATATGAGTGAGTTGCACTGAAAAACTTAAAATTTACTGAAAAACCCGCATTAGACGAAATGCACAGTGTAGTACATTGTATATGAGTGAGTTGCACTGAAAAACTTAGAATTTACTGAAAAACCCGCATTAGACGAAATGCACAGTGTAGTACATTGTATATGAGTGAGTTGCACTGAAAAACTTAGAATTTACTGAAAAACCCGCATTAGGCGAAATGCACAGTGTAGTACATTGTATATGAGTGAGTTGCACTGAAAAACTTAGAATTTACTGAAAAACCCACATTACACGAAATGCACAGTGTAGTACATAGTATATGAGTGAGTTGCACGGAAAAACTTAGAATATAAGAAACGCACAGTGTAGTACATAGTATATGAGTGAGTTGCACTGAAAAACTTAGAATTTACTGAAAAACCCGCATTAGACGAAATGCACAGTGTAGTACATAGTATATGAGTGAGTTGCACTGAAAAACTTAGAATGTAAGAAACGCACAGTGTAGTACATAGTATATGAGTGAGTTGCACTGAAAAACTTAGAATTTAAGAAACGCACAGTGTAGTACATAGTATATGAGTGAGTTGCACTGAAAAACTTAGAATATAAGAAACGCACAGTGTAGTACATAGTATATGAGTGAGTTGCACTGAAAAACTTAGAATTTACTGAAAAACCCGCATTAGACGAAATGCACAGTGTAGTACATTGTATATGAGTGAGTTGTACTGAAAAACTTAGAATTTACTGAAAAACCCGCATTAGACGAAATGCACAGTGTAGTATATTGTATATGAGTGAGTTGCACTGAAAAACTTAGAATTTACTGAAAAACCCGCATTAGACGAAATGCACAGTGTAGTATATAGTATATGAGTGAGTTGCACTGAAAAACTTAGAATATAAGAAACGCACAGTGTAGTACATAGTATATGAGTGAGTTGCACTGAAAAACTTAGAATATAAGAAACGCACAGTGTAGTACATAGTATATGAGTGAGTTGCACTGAAAAACTTAGAATATAAGAAACGCACAGTGAAGTACATAGTATATGAGTGAGTTGCACTCAAAAACTTAGAATATAAGAAACGCACAGTGTAGTACATAGTATATGAGTGAGTTGCACTGAAAAACTTAGAATATAAGAAACGCACAGTGTAGTACATAGTATATGAGTGAGTTGCACTCAAAAACTTAGAATATAAGAAACGCACAGTGTAGTACATAGTATATGAGTGAGTTGCACTGAAAAACTTAGAATTTACTGTAAAACCCGCATTAGACGAAATGCACAGTGTAGTACATTGTATATGAGTGAGTTGCACTGAAAAACTTAGAATTTACTGAAAAACCCGCATTAGACGAAATGCACAGTGTAGTATATTGTATATGAGTGAGTTGCACTGAAAAACTTAGAATTTACTGAAAAACCCGCATTAGACGAAATGCACAGTGTAGTACATAGTATATGAGTGAGTTGCACTGAAAAACTTAGAATTTACTGAAAAACCCGCATTAGACGAAATGCACAGTGTAGTACATTGTATATGAGTGAGTTGCACTGAAAAACTTAGATATACTGAAAAACCCGCATTAGACGAAATGCACAGTGTAGTACATTGTATGAGTGAGTTGCACTGAAAAACTTAGAATTTACTGAAAAACCCGCATTAGACGAAATGCACAGTGTAGTACATAGTATATGAGTGAGTTGCACTGAAAAACTTAAAATTTACTGAAAAACCCGCATTAGACGAAATGCACAGTGTAGTACATTGTATATGAGTGAGTTGCACTGAAAAACTTAGAATTTACTGAAAAACCCGCATTAGACGAAATGCACAGTGTAGTACATTGTATATGAGTGAGTTGCACTGAAAAACTTAGAATTTACTGAAAAACCCGCATTAGGCGAAATGCACAGTGTAGTACATTGTATATGAGTGAGTTGCACTGAAAAACTTAGAATTTACTGAAAAACCCACATTACACGAAATGCACAGTGTAGTACATAGTATATGAGTGAGTTGCACTGAAAAACTTAGAATATAAGAAACGCACAGTGTAGTACATAGTATATGAGTGAGTTGCACTGAAAAACTTAGAATTTACTGAAAAACCCGCATTAGACGAAATGCACAGTGTAGTACATAGTATATGAGTGAGTTGCACTGAAAAACTTAGAATGTAAGAAACGCACAGTGTAGTACATAGTATATGAGTGAGTTGCACTGAAAAACTTAGAATTTAAGAAACGCACAGTGTAGTACATAGTATATGAGTGAGTTGCACTGAAAAACTTAGAATATAAGAAACGCACAGTGTAGTACATAGTATATGAGTGAGTTGCACTCAAAAACTTAGAATATAAGAAACGCACAGTGTAGTACATAGTATATGAGTGAGTTGCACTGAAAAACTTAGAATTTAAGAAACGCACAGTGTAGTACATAGTATATGAGTGAGTTGCACTGAAAAACTTAGAATATAAGAAACGCACAGTGTAGTACATAGTATATGAGTGAGTTGCACTGAAAAACTTAGAATATAAGAAACGCTCAGTGTAGTACATAGTATATGAGTGAGTTGCACTGAAAAACTTAGAATATAAGAAACGCACATATAGTACATAGTATATGAATGAGTTGCACTGAAAAACTTAGAATTTACTGAAAAACCCGCATTAGACGAAATGCACAGTGTAGTACATAGTATATGAGTGAGTTGCACTGAAAAACTTAGAATATAAGAAACACACAGTGTAGTACATATTATATGAGTGAGTTGCACTGAAAAACTTAGAATATAAGAAACACACAGTGTAGTACATAGTATATGAGTGAGTTGCACTGAAAAACTTAGAATATAAGAAACGCACAGTGTAGTACATAGTATATGAGTGAGTTGCACTGAAAAACTTAGAATATAAGAAACGCACAGTGTAGTACATAGTATATGAGTGAGTTGCACTGAAAAACTTAGAATTTACTGAAAAACCCGCATTACACGAAATGCACAGTGTAGTACATAGTATATGAGTGAGTTGCACTGAAAAACTTAGAATATAAGAAACGCACAGTGTAGTACATAGTATATGAGTGAGTTGCACTGAAAAACTTAGAATATAAGAAACGCACAGTGTAGTACATAGTATATGAGTGAGTTGCACTGAAAAACTTAGAATATAAGAAACGCACAGTGTAGTACATAGTATATGAGTGAGTTGCACTGAAAAACTTAGAATTTACTGAAAAACCCGCATTAGACGAAATGCACAGTGTAGTATATTGTATATGAGTGAGTTGCACTGAAAAACTTAGAATTTACTGAAAAACCCGCATTAGACGAAATGCACAGTGTAGTACATTGTATGAGTGAGTTGCACTGAAAAACTTAGAATTTACTGAAAAACCCGCATTAGACGAAATGCACAGTGTAGTACATAGTATATGAGTGAGTTGCACTGAAAAACTTAGAATTTACTGAAAAACCCGCATTAGACGAAATGCACAGTGTAGTACATTGTATATGAGTGAGTTGCACTGAAAAACTTAGAATTTACTGAAAAACCCGCATTAGACGAAATGCACAGTGTAGTACATTGTATATGAGTGAGTTGCACTGAAAAACTTAGAATTTACTGAAAAACCCGCATTAGGCGAAATGCACAGTGTAGTACATTGTATATGAGTGAGTTGCACTGAAAAACTTAGAATTTACTGAAAAACCCACATTACACGAAATGCACAGTGTAGTACATAGTATATGAGTGAGTTGCACAGAAAAACTTAAAATATAAGAAACGCACAGTGTAGTACATAGTATATGAGTGAGTTGCACTGAAAAACTTAGAATTTACTGAAAAACCCGCATTAGACGAAATGCACAGTGTAGTACATAGTATATGAGTGAGTTGCACTGAAAAACTTAGAATGTAAGAAACGCACAGTGTAGTACATAGTATATGAGTGAGTTGCACTGAAAAACTTAGAATATAAGAAACGCACAGTGTAGTACATAGTATATGAGTGAGTTGCACTGAAAAACTTAGAATATATGAAACGCACAGTGTAGTACATAGTATATGAGTGAGTTGCACTGAAAAACTTAGAATATACGAAACGCACAGTGTAGTACATAGTATATGAGTGAGGTGCACTGAAAAACTTAGAATATAAGAAACGCACAGTGTAGTACATAGTATATGAGTGAGTTACACTGAAAAACTTAGAATTTACTGAAAAACCCGCATTACACGAAATGCACAGTGTAGTACATAGTATATGAGTGAGTTGCACTGAAAAACTTAGAATATAAGAAACGCACAGTGTAGTACATAGTATATGAGCGAGTTGCACTGAAAAACTTAGAATATAAGAAACGCACAGTGTAGTACATAGTATATGAGTGAGTTGCACTGAAAAACTTAGAATTTACTGAAAAACCCGCATTACACGAAATGCACAGTGTAGTACATAGTATATGAGTGAGTTGCACTGAAAAACTTAGAATATAAGAAACGCACAGTGTAGTACATAGTATATGAGTGAGTTGCACTGAAAAACTTAGAATATAAGAAACGCACAGTGTAGTACATAGTATATGAGTGAGTTGCACTGAAAAACTTAGAATATAAGAAACGCACAGTGGAGTACATAGTATATGTGTGAGTTGCACTGAAAAACTTAGAATATAAGAAACGCACAGTGTAGTACATAGTATATGAGTGAGTTGCACTCAAAAACTTAGAATATAAGAAACGCACAGTGTAGTACATAGTATATGAGTGAGTTGCACTGAAAAACTTAGAATATAAGAAACGCACAGTGTAGTACATAGTATATGAGTGAGTTGCACTCAAAAACTTAGAATATAAGAAACGCACAGTGTAGTACATAGTATATGAGTGAGTTGCACTGAAAAACTTAGAATATAAGAAACGCACAGTGTAGTACATAGTATATGAGTGAGTTGCACTGAAAAACTTAGAATATAAGAAACGCACAGTGTAGTACATAGTATATGAGTGAGTTGCACTGAAAAACTTAGAATATAAGCAACGCACAGTGTAGTACATAGTATATGAGTGAGTTGCACTGAAAAACTTAGAATTTACTGAAAAACCCGCATTAGACGAAATGCACAGTGTAGTATATTGTATATGAGTGAGTTGCACTGAAAAACTTAGAATTTACTGAAAAACCCGCATTAGACGAAATGCACAGTGTAGTACATTGTATGAGTGAGTTGCACTGAAAAACTTAGAATTTACTGAAAAACCCGCATTAGACGAAATGCACAGTGTAGTACATAGTATATGAGTGAGTTGCACTGAAAAACTTAGAATTTACTGAAAAACCCGCATTAGACGAAATGCACAGTGTAGTACATTGTATATGAGTGAGTTGCACTGAAAAACTTAGAATTTACTGAAAAACCCGCATTAGACGAAATGCACAGTGTAGTACATTGTATATGAGTGAGTTGCACTGAAAAACTTAGAATTTACTGAAAAACCCGCATTAGGCGAAATGCACAGTGTAGTACATTGTATATGAGTGAGTTGCACTGAAAAACTTAGAATTTACTGAAAAACCCACATTACAAGAAATGCACAGTGTAGTACATAGTATATGAGTGAGTTGCACAGAAAAACTTAAAATATAAGAAACGCACAGTGTAGTACATAGTATATGAGTGAGTTGCACTGAAAAACTTAGAATTTACTGAAAAACCCGCATTAGACGAAATGCACAGTGTAGTACATAGTATATGAGTGAGTTGCACTGAAAAACTTAGAATGTAAGAAACGCACAGTGTAGTACATAGTATATGAGTGAGTTGCACTGAAAAACTTAGAATATAAGAAACGCACAGTGTAGTACATAGTATATGAGTGAGTTGCACTGAAAAACTTAGAATATATGAAACGCACAGTGTAGTACATAGTATATGAGTGAGTTGCACTCAAAAACTTAGAATATAAGAAACGCACAGTGTAGTACATAGTATATGAATGAGTTGCACTGAAAAACTTAGAATTTACTGAAAAAATCGCATTACACGAAATGCACAGTGTAGTACATAGTATATGAGTGAGTTGCACTGAAAAACTTAGAATATAAGAAACACACAGTGTAGTACATAGTATATGAGTGAGTTGCACTGAAAAACTTAGAATATAAGAAACGCACAGTGTAGTACATAGTATATGAGTGAGTTGCACTGAAAAACTTAGAATTTACTGAAAAACCCGCATTAGACGAAATGCACAGTGTAGTATATTGTATATGAGTGAGTTGCACTGAAAAACTTAGAATTTACTGAAAAACCCGCATTAGACGAAATGCACAGTGTAGTACATTGTATGAGTGAGTTGCACTGAAAAACTTAGAATTTACTGAAAAACCCGCATTAGACGAAATGCACAGTGTAGTACATAGTATATGAGTGAGTTGCACTGAAAAACTTAGAATTTACTGAAAAACCCGCATTAGACGAAATGCACAGTGTAGTACATTGTATATGAGTGAGTTGCACTGAAAAACTTAGAATTTACTGAAAAACCCGCATTAGACGAAATGCACAGTGTAGTACATTGTATATGAGTGAGTTGCACTGAAAAACTTAGAATTTACTGAAAAACCCGCATTAGGCGAAATGCACAGTGTAGTACATTGTATATGAGTGAGTTGCACTGAAAAACTTAGAATTTACTGAAAAACCCACATTACACGAAATGCACAGTGTAGTACATAGTATATGAGTGAGTTGCACAGAAAAACTTAAAATATAAGAAACGCACAGTGTAGTACATAGTATATGAGTGAGTTGCACTGAAAAACTTAGAATTTACTGAAAAACCCGCATTAGACGAAATGCACAGTGTAGTACATAGTATATGAGTGAGTTGCACTGAAAAACTTAGAATGTAAGAAACGCACAGTGTAGTACATAGTATATGAGTGAGTTGCACTGAAAAACTTAGAATATAAGAAACGCACAGTGTAGTACATAGTATATGAGTGAGTTGCACTGAAAAACTTAGAATATATGAAACGCACAGTGTATTACATAGTATATGAGTGAGTTGCACTGAAAAACTTAGAATATACGAAACGCACAGTGTAGTACATAGTATATGAGTGAGGTGCACTGAAAAACTTAGAATATAAGAAACGCACAGTGTAGTACATAGTATATGAGTGAGTTACACTGAAAAACTTAGAATTTACTGAAAAACCCGCATTACACGAAATGCACAGTGTAGTACATAGTATATGAGTGAGTTGCACTGAAAAACTTAGAATATAAGAAACGCACAGTGTAGTACATAGTATATGAGCGAGTTGCACTGAAAAACTTAGAATATAAGAAACGCACAGTGTAGTACATAGTATATGAGTGAGTTGCACTGAAAAACTTAGAATTTACTGAAAAACCCGCATTACACGAAATGCACAGTGTAGTACATAGTATATGAGTGAGTTGCACTGAAAAACTTAGAATATAAGAAACGCACAGTGTAGTACATAGTATATGAGTGAGTTGCACTGAAAAACTTAGAATATAAGAAACGCACAGTGTAGTACATAGTATATGAGTGAGTTGCACTGAAAAACTTAGAATATAAGAAACGCACAGTGGAGTACATAGTATATGTGTGAGTTGCACTGAAAAACTTAGAATATAAGAAACGCACAGTGTAGTACATAGTATATGAGTGAGTTGCACTCAAAAACTTAGAATATAAGAAACGCACAGTGTAGTACATAGTATATGAGTGAGTTGCACTGAAAAACTTAGAATATAAGAAACGCACAGTGTAGTACATAGTATATGAGTGAGTTGCACTCAAAAACTTAGAATATAAGAAACGCACAGTGTAGTACATAGTATATGAGTGAGTTGCACTGAAAAACTTAGAATATAAGAAACGCATAGTGTAGTACATAGTATATGAGTGAGTTGCACTGAAAAACTTAGAATATAAGAAACGCACAGTGTAGTACATAGTATATGAGTGAGTTGCACTGAAAAACTTAGAATATAAGCAACGCACAGTGTAGTACATAGTATATGAGTGAGTTGCACTGAAAAACTTAGAATTTACTGAAAAACCCGCATTAGACGAAATGCACAGTGTAGTATATTGTATATGAGTGAGTTGCACTGAAAAACTTAGAATTTACTGAAAAACCCGCATTAGACGAAATGCACAGTGTAGTACATTGTATGAGTGAGTTGCACTGAAAAACTTAGAATTTACTGAAAAACCCGCATTAGACGAAATGCACAGTGTAGTACATAGTATATGAGTGAGTTGCACTGAAAAAATTTGAATTTACTGAAAAACCCGCATTAGACGAAATGCACAGTGTAGTACATTGTATATGAGTGAGTTGCACTGAAAAACTTAGAATTTACTGAAAAACCCGCATTAGACGAAATGCACAGTGTAGTACATTGTATATGAGTGAGTTGCACTGAAAAACTTAGAATTTACTGAAAAACCCGCATTAGGCGAAATGCACAGTGTAGTACATTGTATATGAGTGAGTTGCACTGAAAAACTTAGAATTTACTGAAAAACCCACATTACAAGAAATGCACAGTGTAGTACATAGTATATGAGTGAGTTGCACAGAAAAACTTAAAATATAAGAAACGCACAGTGTAGTACATAGTATATGAGTGAGTTGCACTGAAAAACTTAGAATTTACTGAAAAACCCGCATTAGACGAAATGCACAGTGTAGTACATAGTATATGAGTGAGTTGCACTGAAAAACTTAGAATGTAAGAAACGCACAGTGTAGTACATAGTATATGAGTGAGTTGCACTGAAAAACTTAGAATATAAGAAACGCACAGTGTAGTACATAGTATATGAGTGAGTTGCACTGAAAAACTTAGAATATATGAAACGCACAGTGTAGTACATAGTATATGAGTGAGTTGCACTGAAAAACTTAGAATATACGAAACGCACAGTGTAGTACATAGTATATGAGTGAGGTGCACTGAAAAACTTAGAATATAAGAAACGCACAGTGTAGTACATAGTATATGAGTGAGTTATACTGAAAAACTTAGAATTTACTGAAAAACCCGCATTACACGAAATGCACAGTGTAGTACATAGTATATGAGTGAGTTGCACTGAAAAACTTAGAATATAAGAAACGCACAGTGTAGTACATAGTATATGAGCGAGTTGCACTGAAAAACTTAGAATATAAGAAACGCACAGTGTAGTACATAGTATATGAGTGAGTTGCACTGAAAAACTTAGAATTTACTGAAAAACCCGCATTACACGAAATGCACAGTGTAGTACATAGTATATGAGTGAGTTGCACTGAAAAACTTAGAATATAAGAAACGCACAGTGTAGTACATAGTATATGAGTGAGTTGCACTGAAAAACTTAGAATATAAGAAACGCACAGTGTAGTACATAGTATATGAGTGAGTTGCACTGAAAAACTTAGAATATAAGAAACGCACAGTGGAGTACATAGTATATGTGTGAGTTGCACTGAAAAACTTAGAATATAAGAAACGCACAGTGTAGTACATAGTATATGAGTGAGTTGCACTCAAAAACTTAGAATATAAGAAACGCACAGTGTAGTACATAGTATATGAGTGAGTTGCACTGAAAAACTTAGAATATAAGAAACGCACAGTGTAGTACATAGTATATGAGTGAGTTGCACTCAAAAACTTAGAATATAAGAAACGCACAGTGTAGTACATAGTATATGAGTGAGTTGCACTGAAAAACTTAGAATATAAGAAACGCACAGTGTAGTACATAGTATATGAGTGAGTTGCACTGAAAAACTTAGAATATAAGAAACGCACAGTGTAGTACATAGTATATGAGTGAGTTGCACTGAAAAACTTAGAATATAAGCAACGCACAGTGTAGTACATAGTATATGAGTGAGTTGCACTGAAAAACTTAGAATATAAGCAACGCACAGTGTAGTACATGGTATATGAGTGAGTTGCACTGAAAAACTTAGAATATAAGAAACGCACAGTGTAGTACATAGTATATGAGTGAGTTGCACTGAAAAACTTAGAATATAAGAAACGCACAGTGTAGTACATAGTATATGAGTGAGTTGCACTGAAAAATTTAGAATTTACTGAAAAACCCGCATTACACGAAATGCACAGTGTAGTACATAGTATATGAGTGAGTTGCACTGAAAAACTTAGAATATAAGAAACGCACAGTGTAGTACATAGTATATGAGTGAGTTGCACTGAAAAACTTAGAATTTACTGAAAAACCCGCATTACACGAAATGCACAGTGTAGTACATAGTATATGAGTGAGTTGCACTGAAAAACTTAGAATATAAGAAACGCACAGTGTAGTACATAGTATATGAGTGAGTTGCACTGAAAAACTTAGAATTTAAGAAACGCACAGTGTAGTACATAGTATATGAGTGAGTTGCACTGAAAAACTTAGAATATAAGAAACGCACAGTGTAGTACATAGTATATGAGTGAGTTGCACTCAAAAACTTAGAATATAAGAAACGCACAGTGTAGTACATAGTATATGAGTGAGTTGCACTGAAAAACTTAGAATTTAAGAAACGCACAGTGTAGTACATAGTATATGAGTGAGTTGCACTGAAAAACTTAGAATATAAGAAACGCACAGTGTAGTACATAGTATATGAGTGAGTTGCACTGAAAAACTTAGAATATAAGAAACGCACAGTGGAGTACATAGTATATGTGTGAGTTGCACTGAAAAACTTAGAATATAAGAAACGCACAGTGTAGTACATAGTATATGAGTGAGTTGCACTCAAAAACTTAGAATATAAGAAACGCACAGTGTAGTACATAGTATATGAGTGAGTTGCACTGAAAAACTTAGAATATAAGAAACGCACAGTGTAGTACATAGTATATGAGTGAGTTGCACTCAAAAACTTAGAATATAAGAAACGCACAGTGTAGTACATAGTATATGAGTGAGTTGCACTGAAAAACTTAGAATATAAGAAACGCACAGTGTAGTACATAGTATATGAGTGAGTTGCACTGAAAAACTTAGAATATAAGAAACGCACAGTGTAGTACATAGTATATGAGTGAGTTGCACTGAAAAACTTAGAATATAAGCAACGCACAGTGTAGTACATAGTATATGAGTGAGTTGCACTGAAAAACTTAGAATATAAGCAACGCACAGTGTAGTACATAGTATATGAGTGAGTTGCACTGAAAAACTTAGAATATAAGAAACGCACAGTGTAGTACATAGTATATGAGTGAGTTGCACTGAAAAACTTAGAATATAAGAAACGCACAGTGTAGTACATAGTATATGAGTGAGTTGCACTGAAAAACTTAGAATTTACTGAAAAACCCGCATTACACCAAATGCACAGTGTAGTACATAGTATATGAGTGAGTTGCACTGAAAAACTTAGAATATAAGAAACGCACAGTGTAGTACATAGTATATGAGTGAGTTGCACTGAAAAACTGAGAATATAAGAAACGCACAGTGTAGTACATAGTATATGACTGAGTTGCACTGAAAAACTTAGAATTTACTGAAAAACCCGCATTACACGAAATGCACAGTGTACTACATAGTATATGAGTGAGTTGCACTGAAAAACTTAGAATATAAGAAACGCACAGTGTAGTACATAGTATATGAGTGAGTTGCACTGAAAAACTTAGAATTTACTGAAAAACCCGCATTACACGAAATGCACAGTGTAGTACATAGTATATGAGTGAGTTGCACTGAAAAACTTAGAATATAAGAAACGCACAGTGTAGTACATAGTATATGAGTGAGTTGCACTGAAAAACTTAGAATTTAAGAAACGCACAGTGTAGTACATAGTATATGAGTGAGTTGCACTGAAAAACTTAGAATATAAGAAACGCACAGTGTAGTACATAGTATATGAGTGAGTTGCACTCAAAAACTTAGAATATAAGAAACGCACAGTGTAGTACATAGTATATGAGTGAGTTGCACTGAAAAACTTAGAATTTAAGAAACGCACAGTGTAGTACATAGTATATGAGTGAGTTGCACTGAAAAACTTAGAATATAAGAAACGCACAGTGTAGTACATAGTATATGAGTGAGTTGCACTGAAAAACTTAGAATATAAGAAACGCACAGTGTAGTACATAGTATATGAGTGAGTTGCACTGAAAAACTTAGAATATAAGAAACGCACATATACTACATAGTATATGAATGAGTTGCACTGAAAAACTTAGAATTTACTGAAAAAATCGCATTACACGAAATGCACAGTGTAGTACATAGTATATGAGTGAGTTGCACTGAAAAACTTAGAATATAAGAAACACACAGTGTAGTACATAGTATATGAGTGAGTTGCACTGAAAAACTTAGAATATAAGAAACGCACAGTGTAGTACATAGTATATGAGTGAGTTGCACTGAAAAACTTAGAATTTAAGAAACGCACAGTGTAGTACATAGTATATGAGTGAGTTGCACTGAAAAACTTAGTATATAAGAAACGCACAGTGTAGTACATAGTATATGAGTGAGTTGCACTGAAAAACTTAGAATATAAGAAAGGCACAGTGTAGTACATAGTATATGAGTGAGTTGCCCTGAAAAACTTAGAATATAAGAAACGCACAGTGTAGTACATAGTATATGAGTGAGTTGCACTGAAAAACTTAGAATTTACTGAAAAACCCACATTACACGAAATGCACAGTGTAGTACATAGTATATGAGTGAGTTGCACTGAAAAACTTAGAATATAAGAAACGCACAGTGTAGTACATAGTATATGAGTGAGTTGCACTGAAAAACTTAGAATATAAGAAACGCACAGTGTAGTACTTAGTATATGAGTGAGTTGCACTGAAAAACTTAGAATATAAGAAACGCACAGTGTAGTAAATAGTATATGAGTGAGTTGCACTGAAAAACTTAGAATATAAGAAACGCACAGTGTAGTACATAGTATATGAGTGAGTTGCACTGAAAAACTTTGAATATAAGAAACGCACAGTGTAGTGCATAGTATATGAGTGAGTTGCACTGAAAAACTTACAATATAAGAAACGCACAGTGTAGTACATAGTATATGAGTGAGTTGCACTGAAAAACTAAGAATATAAGAAACGCACAGTGTAGTACATAGTATATGAGTGAGTTGCACTGAAAAACTTAGAATATAAGAAACGCACAGTATAGTACATAGTATATGAGTGATTTGCACTGAAAAACTTAGAATATAAGAAACGCACAGTGTAGTACATAGTATATGAGTGAGTTGCACTGAAAAACTTAGAATTTAAGAAACGCACAGTGTAGTACATAGTATATGAGTGAGTTGCACTGAAAAACTTAGAATATAAGAAACGCACAGTGTAGTACATAGTATATGAGCGAGTTGCACTGAAAAACTTAGAATATAAGAAACGCACAGTGTAGTACATAGTATATGAGTGAGTTGCACTGAAAAACTTAGAATTTACTGAAAAACCCGCATTACACGAAATGCACAGTGTAGTACATAGTATATGAGTGAGTTGCACTGAAAAACTTAGAATATAAGAAACGCACAGTGTAGTACATAGTATATGAGTGAGTTGCACTGAAAAACTTAGAATATAAGAAACGCACAGTATAGTACATAGTATATGAGTGAGTTGCACTGAAAAACTTAGAATATAAGAAACGCACAGTGTAGTTCATAGTATATGAGTGAGTTGCACTGAAAAACTTAGAATATAAGAAACGCACAGTGTAGTACATAGTATATGAGTGAGTTGCACTGAAAAACTTAGAATATAAGAAACGCACAGTGTAGTACATAGTATATGAGTGAGTTGCACTGAAAAACTTAGAATTTAAGAAACGCACAGTGTAGTACATAGTATATGAGTGAGTTGCACTGAAAAACTTAGAATATTAGAAACGCACAGTGTAGTACATAGTATATGAGTGAATTGCACTGAAAAACTTAGAATTTACTGAAAAACCCGCATTAGACGAAATGCACAGTGTAGTACATTGTATATGAGTGAGTTGCACTGAAAAACTTAGAATATAAGAAACGCACAGTGTAGTACATAGTATATGAGCGAGTTGCACTGAAAAACTTAGAATATAAGAAACGCACAGTGTAGTACATAGTATATGAGTGAGTTGCACTGAAAAACTTAGAATTTACTGAAAAACCCGCATTACACGAAATGCACAGTGTAGTACATAGTATATGAGTGAGTTGCACTGAAAAACTTAGAATATAAGAAACGCACAGTGTAGTACATAGTATATGAGTGAGTTGCACTGAAAAACTTAGAATATAAGCAACGCACAGTGTAGTACATAGTATATGAGTGAGTTGCACTGAAAAACTTAGAATATAAGAAACGCACAGTATAGTACATAGTATATGAGTGAGTTGCACTGAAAAACTTAGAATATAAGAAACGCACAGTGTAGTACATAGTATATGAGTGAGTTGCACTGAAAAACTTAGAATATAAGAAACGCACAGTGTAGTACATAGTATATGAGTGAGTTGCACTGAAAAACTTAGAATTTAAGAAACGCACAGTGTAGTACATAGTATATGAGTGAGTTGCACTGAAAAACTTAGAATATAAGAAACGCACAGTGTAGTACATAGTATATGAGTGAATTGCACTGAAAAACTTAGAATTTACTGAAAAACCCTCATTAGACGAAATGCACAGTGTAGTACATAGTATATGAGTGAGTTGCACTGAAAAACTTAGAATATAAGAAACGCACAGTGTAGTACATAGTATATGAGTGAGTTGCACTGAAAAACTTAGAATATAAGCAACGCACAGTGTAGTACATAGTATATGAGTGAGTTGCACTGAAAAACTTAGAATATAAGAAACGCACAGTATAGTACATAGTATATGAGTGAGTTGCACTGAAAAACTTAGAATATAAGAAACGCACAGTGTAGTACATAGTATATGAGTGAGTTGCACTGAAAAACTTAGAATTTAAGAAACGCACAGTGTAGTACATAGTATATGAGTGAGTTGCACTGAAAAACTTAGAATATAAGAAACGCACAGTGTAGTACATAGTATATGAGTGAATTGCACTGAAAAACTTAGAATTTACTGAAAAACCCGCATTAGACGAAATGCACAGTGTAGTACATTGTATATGAGTGAGTTGCACTGAAAAACTTAGAATTTACTGAAAAACCCGCATTAGACGAAATGCACAGTGTAGTATATAGTATATGAGTGAGTTGCACTGAAAAACTTAGAATATAAGAAACGCACAGTGTAGTACATAGTATATGAGTGAGTTGCACTGAAAAACTTAGAATATAAGAAACGCACAGTGTAGTACATAGTATATGAGTGAGTTGCACTGAAAAACTTAGAATATAAGAAACGCACAGTGGAGTACATAGTATATGTGTGAGTTGCACTGAAAAACTTAGAATATAAGAAACGCACAGTGTAGTACATAGTATATGAGTGAGTTGCACTCAAAAACTTAGAATATAAGAAACGCACAGTGTAGTACATAGTATATGAGTGAGTTGCACTGAAAAACTTAGAATATAAGAAACGCACAGTGTAGTACATAGTATATGAGTGAGTTGCACTCAAAAACTTAGAATATAAGAAACGCACAGTGTAGTACATAGTATATGAGTGAGTTGCACTGAAAAACTTAGAATATAAGAAACGCACAGTGTAGTACATAGTATATGAGTGAGTTGCACTGAAAAACTTAGAATATAAGAAACGCACAGTGTAGTACATAGTATATGAGTGAGTTGCACTGAAAAACTTAGAATATAAGCAACGCACAGTGTAGTACATAGTATATGAGTGAGTTGCACTGAAAAACTTAGAATATAAGCAACGCACAGTGTAGTACATAGTATATGAGTGAGTTGCACTGAAAAACTTAGAATATAAGAAACGCACAGTGTAGTACATAGTATGTGAGTGAGTTGCACTGAAAAACTTAGAATATAAGAAACGCACAGTGTAGTACATAGTATATGAGTGAGTTGCACTGAAAAACTTAGAATTTACTGAAAAACCCCCATTACACGAAATGCACAGTGTAGTACATAGTATATGAGTGAGTTGCACTGAAAAACTTAGAATATAAGAAACGCACAGTGTAGTACATAGTATATGAGTGAGTTGCACTGAAAAACTGAGAATATAAGAAACGCACAGTGTAGTACATAGTATATGAGTGAGTTGCACTGAAAAACTTAGAATTTACTGAAAAACCCGCATTACACGAAATGCACAGTGTAGTACATAGTATATGAGTGAATTGCACTGAAAAACTTAGAATTTACTGAAAAACCCGCATTAGACGAAATGCACAGTGTAGTACATTGTATATGAGTGAGTTGCACTGAAAAACTTAGAATTTACTGAAAAACCCGCATTAGACGAAATGCACAGTGTAGTATATAGTATATGAGTGAGTTGCACTGAAAAACTTAGAATATAAGAAACGCACAGTGTAGTACATAGTATATGAGTGAGTTGCACTGAAAAACTTAGAATATAAGAAACGCACAGTGGAGTACATAGTATATGAGTGAGTTGCACTGAAAAACTTAGAATATAAGAAACGCACAGTGTAGTACATAGTATATGAGTGAGTTGCACTGAAAAACTTAGAATATAAGAAACGCACAGTGTAGTACATAGTATATGAGTGAGTTGCACTGAAAAACTTAGAATATAAGAAACGCACATATACTACATAGTATATGAATGAGTTGCACTGAAAAACTTAGAATTTACTGAAAAAATCGCATTACACGAAATGCACAGTGTAGTACATAGTATATGAGTGAGTTGCACTGAAAAACTTAGAATATAAGAAACACACAGTGTAGTACATAGTATATGAGTGAGTTGCACTGAAAAACTTAGAATATAAGAAACGCACAGTGTAGTACATAGTATATGAGTGAATTGCACTGAAAAACTTAGAATTTACTGAAAAACCCGCATTAGACGAAATGCACAGTGTAGTACATTGTATATGAGTGAGTTGCACTGAAAAACTTAGAATTTACTGAAAAACCCGCATTAGACGAAATGCACAGTGTAGTATATAGTATATGAGTGAGTTGCACTGAAAAACTTAGAATATAAGAAACGCACAGTGTAGTACATAGTATATGAGTGAGTTGCACTGAAAAACTTAGAATATAAGAAACGCACAGTGTTGTACATAGTATATGAGTGAGTTGCACTGAAAAACTTAGAATATAAGAAACGCACAGTGGAGTACATAGTATATGTGTGAGTTGCACTCAAAAACTTAGAATATAAGAAACGCACAGTGTAGTACATAGTATATGAGTGAGTTGCACTGAAAAACTTAGAATATAAGAAACGCACAGTGTAGTACATAGTATATGAGTGAGTTGCACTGAAAAACTTAGAATATAAGAAACGCACAGTGTAGTACATAGTATATGAGTGAGTTGCACTCAAAAACTTAGAATATAAGAAACGCACAGTATAGTACATAGTATATGAGTGAGTTGCACTGAAAAACTTAGAATATAAGAAACGCACAGTGTAGTACATAGTATATGAGTGAGTTGCACTGAAAAACTTAGAATATAAGAAACGCACAGTGTAGTACATAGTATATGAGTGAGTTGCACTGAAAAACTTAGAATTTAAGAAACGCACAGTGTAGTACATAGTATATGAGTGAGTTGCACTGAAAAACTTAGAATATAAGAAACGCACAGTGTAGTACATAGTATATGAGTGAATTGCACTGAAAAACTTAGAATTTACTGAAAAACCCTCATTAGACGAAATGCACAGTGTAGTACATAGTATATGAGTGAGTTGCACTGAAAAACTTAGAATATAAGAAACGCACAGTGTAGTACATAGTATATGAGTGAGTTGCACTGAAAAACTTAGAATATAAGCAACGCACAGTGTAGTACATAGTATATGAGTGAGTTGCACTGAAAAACTTAGAATATAAGAAACGCACAGTATAGTACATAGTATATGAGTGAGTTGCACTGAAAAACTTAGAATATAAGAAACGCACAGTGTAGTACATAGTATATGAGTGAGTTGCACTGAAAAACTTAGAATTTAAGAAACGCACAGTGTAGTACATAGTATATGAGTGAGTTGCACTGAAAAACTTAGAATATAAGAAACGCACAGTGTAGTACATAGTATATGAGTGAATTGCACTGAAAAACTTAGAATTTACTGAAAAACCCGCATTAGACGAAATGCACAGTGTAGTACATTGTATATGAGTGAGTTGCACTGAAAAACTTAGAATTTACTGAAAAACCCGCATTAGACGAAATGCACAGTGTAGTATATAGTATATGAGTGAGTTGCACTGAAAAACTTAGAATATAAGAAACGCACAGTGTAGTACATAGTATATGAGTGAGTTGCACTGAAAAACTTAGAATATAAGAAACGCACAGTGTAGTACATAGTATATGAGTGAGTTGCACTGAAAAACTTAGAATATAAGAAACGCACAGTGGAGTACATAGTATATGTGTGAGTTGCACTGAAAAACTTAGAATATAAGAAACGCACAGTGTAGTACATAGTATATGAGTGAGTTGCACTCAAAAACTTAGAATATAAGAAACGCACAGTGTAGTACATAGTATATGAGTGAGTTGCACTGAAAAACTTAGAATATAAGAAACGCACAGTGTAGTACATAGTATATGAGTGAGTTGCACTCAAAAACTTAGAATATAAGAAACGCACAGTGTAGTACATAGTATATGAGTGAGTTGCACTGAAAAACTTAGAATATAAGAAACGCACAGTGTAGTACATAGTATATGAGTGAGTTGCACTGAAAAACTTAGAATATAAGAAACGCACAGTGTAGTACATAGTATATGAGTGAGTTGCACTGAAAAACTTAGAATATAAGCAACGCACAGTGTAGTACATAGTATATGAGTGAGTTGCACTGAAAAACTTAGAATATAAGCAACGCACAGTGTAGTACATAGTATATGAGTGAGTTGCACTGAAAAACTTAGAATATAAGAAACGCACAGTGTAGTACATAGTATGTGAGTGAGTTGCACTGAAAAACTTAGAATATAAGAAACGCACAGTGTAGTACATAGTATATGAGTGAGTTGCACTGAAAAACTTAGAATTTACTGAAAAACCCCCATTACACGAAATGCACAGTGTAGTACATAGTATATGAGTGAGTTGCACTGAAAAACTTAGAATAAAAGAAATGCACAGTGTAGTACATAGTATATGAGTGAGTTGCACTGAAAAACTTAGAATATAAGAAACGCACAGTGGAGTACATAGTATATGTGTGAGTTGCACTGAAAAACTTAGAATATAAGAAACGCACAGTGTAGTACATAGTATATGAGTGAGTTGCACTCAAAAACTTAGAATATAAGAAACGCACAGTGTAGTACATAGTATATGAGTGAGTTGCACTGAAAAACTTAGAATATAAGAAACGCACAGTGTAGTACATAGTATATGAGTGAGTTGCACTCAAAAACTTAGAATATAAGAAACGCACAGTGTAGTACATAGTATATGAGTGAGTTGCACTGAAAAACTTAGAATATAAGAAACGCACAGTGTAGTACATAGTATATGAGTGAGTTGCACTGAAAAACTTAGAATATAAGAAACGCACAGTGTAGTACATAGTATATGAGTGAGTTGCACTGAAAAACTTAGAATATAAGCAACGCACAGTGTAGTACATAGTATATGAGTGAGTTGCACTGAAAAACTTAGAATATAAGCAACGCACAGTGTAGTACATAGTATATGAGTGAGTTGCACTGAAAAACTTAGAATATAAGAAACGCACTTCAGTACATAGTATGTGAGTGAGTTGCACTGAAAAACTTAGAATATAAGAAACGCACAGTGTAGTACATAGTATATGAGTGAGTTGCACTGAAAAACTTAGAATTTACTGAAAAACCCCCATTACACGAAATGCACAGTGTAGTACATAGTATATGAGTGAGTTGCACTGAAAAACTTAGAATATAAGAAACGCACAGTGTAGTACATAGTATATGAGTGAGTTGCACTGAAAAACTGAGAATATAAGAAACGCACAGTGTAGTACATAGTATATGAGTGAGTTGCACTGAAAAACTTAGAATTTACTGAAAAACCCGCATTACACGAAATGCACAGTGTAGTACATAGTATATGAGTGAATTGCACTGAAAAACTTAGAATTTACTGAAAAACCCGCATTAGACGAAATGCACAGTGTAGTACATTGTATATGAGTGAGTTGCACTGAAAAACTTAGAATTTACTGAAAAACCCGCATTAGACGAAATGCACAGTGTAGTATATAGTATATGAGTGAGTTGCACTGAAAAACTTAGAATATAAGAAACGCACAGTGTAGTACATAGTATATGAGTGAGTTGCACTGAAAAACTTAGAATATAAGAAACGCACAGTGGAGTACATAGTATATGAGTGAGTTGCACTGAAAAACTTAGAATATAAGAAACGCACAGTGTAGTACATAGTATATGAGTGAGTTGCACTGAAAAACTTAGAATATAAGAAACGCACAGTGTAGTACATAGTATATGAGTGAGTTGCACTGAAAAACTTAGAATATAAGAAACGCACATATACTACATAGTATATGAATGAGTTGCACTGAAAAACTTAGAATTTACTGAAAAAATCGCATTACACGAAATGCACAGTGTAGTACATAGTATATGAGTGAGTTGCACTGAAAAACTTAGAATATAAGAAACACACAGTGTAGTACATAGTATATGAGTGAGTTGCACTGAAAAACTTAGAATATAAGAAACGCACAGTGTAGTACATAGTATATGAGTGAATTGCACTGAAAAACTTAGAATTTACTGAAAAACCCGCATTAGACGAAATGCACAGTGTAGTACATTGTATATGAGTGAGTTGCACTGAAAAACTTAGAATTTACTGAAAAACCCGCATTAGACGAAATGCACAGTGTAGTATATAGTATATGAGTGAGTTGCACTGAAAAACTTAGAATATAAGAAACGCACAGTGTAGTACATAGTATATGAGTGAGTTGCACTGAAAAACTTAGAATATAAGAAACGCACAGTGTAGTACATAGTATATGAGTGAGTTGCACTGAAAAACTTAGAATATAAGAAACGCACAGTGGAGTACATAGTATATGTGTGAGTTGCACTCAAAAACTTAGAATATAAGAAACGCACAGTGTAGTACATAGTATATGAGTGAGTTGCACTGAAAAACTTAGAATATAAGAAACGCACAGTGTAGTACATAGTATATGAGTGAGTTGCACTGAAAAACTTAGAATATAAGAAACGCACAGTGTAGTACATAGTATATGAGTGAGTTGCACTCAAAAACTTAGAATATAAGAAACGCACAGTATAGTACATAGTATATGAGTGAGTTGCACTGAAAAACTTAGAATATAAGAAACGCACAGTGTAGTACATAGTATATGAGTGAGTTGCACTGAAAAACTTAGAATATAAGAAACGCACAGTGTAGTACATAGTATATGAGTGAGTTGCACTGAAAAACTTAGAATTTAAGAAACGCACAGTGTAGTACATAGTATATGAGTGAGTTGCACTGAAAAACTTAGAATATAAGAAACGCACAGTGTAGTACATAGTATATGAGTGAGTTGCACTCAAAAACTTAGAATATAAGAAACGCACAGTGTAGTACATAGTATATGAGTGAGTTGCACTGAAAAACTTAGAATATAAGAAACGCACAGTGTAGTACATAGTATATGAGTGAGTTGCACTGAAAAACTTAGAATATAAGAAACGCACAGTGTAGTACATAGTATATGAGTGAGTTGCACTGAAAAACTTAGAATATAAGCAACGCACAGTGTAGTACATAGTATATGAGTGAGTTGCACTGAAAAACTTAGAATATAAGCAACGCACAGTGTAGTACATAGTATATGAGTGAGTTGCACTGAAAAACTTAGAATATAAGAAACGCACAGTGTAGTACATAGTATGTGAGTGAGTTGCACTGAAAAACTTAGAATATAAGAAACGCACAGTGTAGTACATAGTATATGAGTGAGTTGCACTGAAAAACTTAGAATTTACTGAAAAACCCCCATTACACGAAATGCACAGTGTAGTACATAGTATATGAGTGAGTTGCACTGAAAAACTTAGAATAAAAGAAATGCACAGTGTAGTACATAGTATATGAGTGAGTTGCACTGAAAAACTTAGAATATAAGAAACGCACAGTGGAGTACATAGTATATGTGTGAGTTGCACTGAAAAACTTAGAATATAAGAAACGCACAGTGTAGTACATAGTATATGAGTGAGTTGCACTCAAAAACTTAGAATATAAGAAACGCACAGTGTAGTACATAGTATATGAGTGAGTTGCACTGAAAAACTTAGAATATAAGAAACGCACAGTGTAGTACATAGTATATGAGTGAGTTGCACTCAAAAACTTAGAATATAAGAAACGCACAGTGTAGTACATAGTATATGAGTGAGTTGCACTGAAAAACTTAGAATATAAGAAACGCACAGTGTAGTACATAGTATATGAGTGAGTTGCACTGAAAAACTTAGAATATAAGAAACGCACAGTGTAGTACATAGTATATGAGTGAGTTGCACTGAAAAACTTAGAATATAAGCAACGCACAGTGTAGTACATAGTATATGAGTGAGTTGCACTGAAAAACTTAGAATATAAGCAACGCACAGTGTAGTACATAGTATATGAGTGAGTTGCACTGAAAAACTTAGAATATAAGAAACGCACTTCAGTACATAGTATGTGAGTGAGTTGCACTGAAAAACTTAGAATATAAGAAACGCACAGTGTAGTACATAGTATATGAGTGAGTTGCACTGAAAAACTTAGAATTTACTGAAAAACCCCCATTACACGAAATGCACAGTGTAGTACATAGTATATGAGTGAGTTGCACTGAAAAACTTAGAATATAAGAAACGCACAGTGTAGTACATAGTATATGAGTGAGTTGCACTGAAAAACTGAGAATATAAGAAACGCACAGTGTAGTACATAGTATATGAGTGAGTTGCACTGAAAAACTTAGAATTTACTGAAAAACCCGCATTACACGAAATGCACAGTGTAGTACATAGTATATGAGTGAATTGCACTGAAAAACTTAGAATTTACTGAAAAACCCGCATTAGACGAAATGCACAGTGTAGTACATTGTATATGAGTGAGTTGCACTGAAAAACTTAGAATTTACTGAAAAACCCGCATTAGACGAAATGCACAGTGTAGTATATAGTATATGAGTGAGTTGCACTGAAAAACTTAGAATATAAGAAACGCACAGTGTAGTACATAGTATATGAGTGAGTTGCACTGAAAAACTTAGAATATAAGAAACGCACAGTGGAGTACATAGTATATGAGTGAGTTGCACTGAAAAACTTAGAATATAAGAAACGCACAGTGTAGTACATAGTATATGAGTGAGTTGCACTGAAAAACTTAGAATATAAGAAACGCACAGTGTAGTACATAGTATATGAGTGAGTTGCACTGAAAAACTTAGAATATAAGAAACGCACATATACTACATAGTATATGAATGAGTTGCACTGAAAAACTTAGAATTTACTGAAAAAATCGCATTACACGAAATGCACAGTGTAGTACATAGTATATGAGTGAGTTGCACTGAAAAACTTAGAATATAAGAAACACACAGTGTAGTACATAGTATATGAGTGAGTTGCACTGAAAAACTTAGAATATAAGAAACGCACAGTGTAGTACATAGTATATGAGTGAATTGCACTGAAAAACTTAGAATTTACTGAAAAACCCGCATTAGACGAAATGCACAGTGTAGTACATTGTATATGAGTGAGTTGCACTGAAAAACTTAGAATTTACTGAAAAACCCGCATTAGACGAAATGCACAGTGTAGTATATAGTATATGAGTGAGTTGCACTGAAAAACTTAGAATATAAGAAACGCACAGTGTAGTACATAGTATATGAGTGAGTTGCACTGAAAAACTTAGAATATAAGAAACGCACAGTGTAGTACATAGTATATGAGTGAGTTGCACTGAAAAACTTAGAATATAAGAAACGCACAGTGGAGTACATAGTATATGTGTGAGTTGCACTCAAAAACTTAGAATATAAGAAACGCACAGTGTAGTACATAGTATATGAGTGAGTTGCACTGAAAAACTTAGAATATAAGAAACGCACAGTGTAGTACATAGTATATGAGTGAGTTGCACTGAAAAACTTAGAATATAAGAAACGCACAGTGTAGTACATAGTATATGAGTGAGTTGCACTCAAAAACTTAGAATATAAGAAACGCACAGTATAGTACATAGTATATGAGTGAGTTGCACTGAAAAACTTAGAATATAAGAAACGCACAGTGTAGTACATAGTATATGAGTGAGTTGCACTGAAAAACTTAGAATATAAGAAACGCACAGTGTAGTACATAGTATATGAGTGAGTTGCACTGAAAAACTTAGAATTTAAGAAACGCACAGTGTAGTACATAGTATATGAGTGAGTTGCACTGAAAAACTTAGAATATAAGAAACGCACAGTGTAGTACATAGTATATGAGTGAATTGCACTGAAAAACTTAGAATTTACTGAAAAACCCTCATTAGACGAAATGCACAGTGTAGTACATAGTATATGAGTGAGTTGCACTGAAAAACTTAGAATATAAGAAACGCACAGTGTAGTACATAGTATATGAGTGAGTTGCACTGAAAAACTTAGAATATAAGCAACGCACAGTGTAGTACATAGTATATGAGTGAGTTGCACTGAAAAATTTAGAATATAAGAAACGCACAGTATAGTACATAGTATATGAGTGAGTTGCACTGAAAAACTTAGAATATAAGAAACGCACAGTGTAGTACATAGTATATGAGTGAGTTGCACTGAAAAACTTAGAATTTAAGAAACGCACAGTGTAGTACATAGTATATGAGTGAGTTGCACTGAAAAACTTAGAATATAAGAAACGCACAGTGTAGTACATAGTATATGAGTGAATTGCACTGAAAAACTTAGAATTTACTGAAAAACCCGCATTAGACGAAATGCACAGTGTAGTACATTGTATATGAGTGAGTTGCACTGAAAAACTTAGAATTTACTGAAAAACCCGCATTAGACGAAATGCACAGTGTAGTATATAGTATATGAGTGAGTTGCACTGAAAAACTTAGAATATAAGAAACGCACAGTGTAGTACATAGTATATGAGTGAGTTGCACTGAAAAACTTAGAATATAAGAAACGCACAGTGTAGTACATAGTATATGAGTGAGTTGCACTGAAAAACTTAGAATATAAGAAACGCACAGTGGAGTACATAGTATATGTGTGAGTTGCACTGAAAAACTTAGAATATAAGAAACGCACAGTGTAGTACATAGTATATGAGTGAGTTGCACTCAAAAACTTAGAATATAAGAAACGCACAGTGTAGTACATAGTATATGAGTGAGTTGCACTGAAAAACTTAGAATATAAGAAACGCACAGTGTAGTACATAGTATATGAGTGAGTTGCACTCAAAAACTTAGAATATAAGAAACGCACAGTGTAGTACATAGTATATGAGTGAGTTGCACTGAAAAACTTAGAATATAAGAAACGCACAGTGTAGTACATAGTATATGAGTGAGTTGCACTGAAAAACTTAGAATATAAGAAACGCACAGTGTAGTACATAGTATATGAGTGAGTTGCACTGAAAAACTTAGAATATAAGCAACGCACAGTGTAGTACATAGTATATGAGTGAGTTGCACTGAAAAACTTAGAATATAAGCAACGCACAGTGTAGTACATAGTATATGAGTGAGTTGCACTGAAAAACTTAGAATATAAGAAACGCACAGTGTAGTACATAGTATGTGAGTGAGTTGCACTGAAAAACTTAGAATATAAGAAACGCACAGTGTAGTACATAGTATATGAGTGAGTTGCACTGAAAAACTTAGAATTTACTGAAAAACCCCCATTACACGAAATGCACAGTGTAGTACATAGTATATGAGTGAGTTGCACTGAAAAACTTAGAATATAAGAAACGCACAGTGTAGTACATAGTATATGAGTGAGTTGCACTGAAAAACTGAGAATATAAGAAACGCACAGTGTAGTACATAGTATATGAGTGAGTTGCACTGAAAAACTTAGAATTTACTGAAAAACCCGCATTACACGAAATGCACAGTGTAGTACATAGTATATGAGTGAATTGCACTGAAAAACTTAGAATTTACTGAAAAACCCGCATTAGACGAAATGCACAGTGTAGTACATTGTATATGAGTGAGTTGCACTGAAAAACTTAGAATTTACTGAAAAACCCGCATTAGACGAAATGCACAGTGTAGTATATAGTATATGAGTGAGTTGCACTGAAAAACTTAGAATATAAGAAACGCACAGTGTAGTACATAGTATATGAGTGAGTTGCACTGAAAAACTTAGAATATAAGAAACGCACAGTGGAGTACATAGTATATGAGTGAGTTGCACTGAAAAACTTAGAATATAAGAAACGCACAGTGTAGTACATAGTATATGAGTGAGTTGCACTGAAAAACTTAGAATATAAGAAACGCACAGTGTAGTACATAGTATATGAGTGAGTTGCACTGAAAAACTTAGAATATAAGAAACGCACATATACTACATAGTATATGAATGAGTTGCACTGAAAAACTTAGAATTTACTGAAAAAATCGCATTACACGAAATGCACAGTGTAGTACATAGTATATGAGTGAGTTGCACTGAAAAACTTAGAATATAAGAAACACACAGTGTAGTACATAGTATATGAGTGAGTTGCACTGAAAAACTTAGAATATAAGAAACGCACAGTGTAGTACATAGTATATGAGTGAATTGCACTGAAAAACTTAGAATTTACTGAAAAACCCGCATTAGACGAAATGCACAGTGTAGTACATTGTATATGAGTGAGTTGCACTGAAAAACTTAGAATTTACTGAAAAACCCGCATTAGACGAAATGCACAGTGTAGTATATAGTATATGAGTGAGTTGCACTGAAAAACTTAGAATATAAGAAACGCACAGTGTAGTACATAGTATATGAGTGAGTTGCACTGAAAAACTTAGAATATAAGAAACGCACAGTGTAGTACATAGTATATGAGTGAGTTGCACTGAAAAACTTAGAATATAAGAAACGCACAGTGGAGTACATAGTATATGTGTGAGTTGCACTCAAAAACTTAGAATATAAGAAACGCACAGTGTAGTACATAGTATATGAGTGAGTTGCACTGAAAAACTTAGAATATAAGAAACGCACAGTGTAGTACATAGTATATGTTTGAGTTGCACTGAAAAACTTAGAATATAAGAAACGCACAGTGTAGTACATAGTATATGAGTGAGTTGCACTCAAAAACTTAGAATATAAGAAACGCACAGTGTAGTACATAGTATATGAGTGAGTTGCACTGAAAAACTTAGAATATAAGAAACGCACAGTGTAGTACATAGTATATGAGTGAGTTGCACTGAAAAACTTAGAATATAAGAAACGCACAGTGTAGTACATAGTATATGAGTGAGTTGCACTGAAAAACTTAGAATATAAGCAACGCACAGTGTAGTACATAGTATATGAGTGAGTTGCACTGAAAAACTTAGAATATAAGCAACGCACAGTGTAGTACATAGTATATGAGTGAGTTGCACTGAAAAACTTAGAATATAAGAAACGCACAGTGTAGTACATAGTATGTGAGTGAGTTGCACTGAAAAACTTAGAATATAAGAAACGCACAGTGTAGTACATAGTATATGAGTGAGTTGCACTGAAAAACTTAGAATTTACTGAAAAACCCCCATTACACGAAATGCACAGTGTAGTACATAGTATATGAGTGAGTTGCACTGAAAAACTTAGAATATAAGAAACGCACAGTGTAGTACATAGTATATGAGTGAGTTGCACTGAAAAACTGAGAATATAAGAAACGCACAGTGTAGTACATAGTATATGAGTGAGTTGCACTGAAAAACTTAGAATTTACTGAAAAACCCGCATTACACGAAATGCACAGTGTAGTACATAGTATATGAGTGAATTGCACTGAAAAACTTAGAATTTACTGAAAAACCCGCATTAGACGAAATGCACAGTGTAGTACATTGTATATGAGTGAGTTGCACTGAAAAACTTAGAATTTACTGAAAAACCCGCATTAGACGAAATGCACAGTGTAGTATATAGTATATGAGTGAGTTGCACTGAAAAACTTAGAATATAAGAAACGCACAGTGTAGTACATAGTATATGAGTGAGTTGCACTGAAAAACTTAGAATATAAGAAACGCACAGTGGAGTACATAGTATATGAGTGAGTTGCACTGAAAAACTTAGAATATAAGAAACGCACAGTGTAGTACATAGTATATGAGTGAGTTGCACTGAAAAACTTAGAATATAAGAAACGCACAGTGTAGTACATAGTATATGAGTGAGTTGCACTGAAAAACTTAGAATATAAGAAACGCACATATACTACATAGTATATGAATGAGTTGCACTGAAAAACTTAGAATTTACTGAAAAAATCGCATTACACGAAATGCACAGTGTAGTACATAGTATATGAGTGAGTTGCACTGAAAAACTTAGAATATAAGAAACACACAGTGTAGTACATAGTATATGAGTGAGTTGCACTGAAAAACTTAGAATATAAGAAACGCACAGTGTAGTACATAGTATATGAGTGAGTTGCACTGAAAAACTTAGAATTTAAGAAACGCACAGTGTAGTACATAGTATATGAGTGAGTTGCACTGAAAAACTTAGTATATAAGAAACGCACAGTGTAGTACATAGTATATGAGTGAGTTGCACTGAAAAACTTAGAATATAAGAAAGGCACAGTGTAGTACATAGTATATGAGTGAGTTGCCCTGAAAAACTTAGAATATAAGAAACGCACAGTGTAGTACATAGTATATGAGTGAGTTGCACTGAAAAACTTAGAATTTACTGAAAAACCCACATTACACGAAATGCACAGTGTAGTACATAGTATATGAGTGAGTTGCACTGAAAAACTTAGAATATAAGAAACGCACAGTGTAGTACATAGTATATGAGTGAGTTGCACTGAAAAACTTAGAATATAAGAAACGCACAGTGTAGTACTTAGTATATGAGTGAGTTGCACTGAAAAACTTAGAATATAAGAAACGCACAGTGTAGTAAATAGTATATGAGTGAGTTGCACTGAAAAACTTAGAATATAAGAAACGCACAGTGTAGTACATAGTATATGAGTGAGTTGCACTGAAAAACTTTGAATATAAGAAACGCACAGTGTAGTGCATAGTATATGAGTGAGTTGCACTGAAAAACTTACAATATAAGAAACGCACAGTGTAGTACATAGTATATGAGTGAGTTGCACTGAAAAACTAAGAATATAAGAAACGCACAGTGTAGTACATAGTATATGAGTGAGTTGCACTGAAAAACTTAGAATATAAGAAACGCACAGTATAGTACATAGTATATGAGTGATTTGCACTGAAAAACTTAGAATATAAGAAACGCACTGTGTAGTACATAGTATATGAGTGAGTTGCACTGAAAAACTTAGAATTTAAGAAACGCACAGTGTAGTACATAGTATATGAGTGAGTTGCACTGAAAAACTTAGAATATAAGAAACGCACAGTGTAGTACATAGTATATGAGCGAGTTGCACTGAAAAACTTAGAATATAAGAAACGCACAGTGTAGTACATAGTATATGAGTGAGTTGCACTGAAAAACTTAGAATTTACTGAAAAACCCGCATTACACGAAATGCACAGTGTAGTACATAGTATATGAGTGAGTTGCACTGAAAAACTTAGAATATAAGAAACGCACAGTGTAGTACATAGTATATGAGTGAGTTGCACTGAAAAACTTAGAATATAAGAAACGCACAGTATAGTACATAGTATATGAGTGAGTTGCACTGAAAAACTTAGAATATAAGAAACGCACAGTGTAGTACATAGTATATGAGTGAGTTGCACTGAAAAACTTAGAATATAAGAAACGCACAGTGTAGTACATAGTATATGAGTGAGTTGCACTGAAAAACTTAGAATTTACTGAAAAACCCGCATTACACGAAATGCACAGTGTAGTACATAGTATATGAGTGAGTTGCACTGAAAAACTTAGAATATAAGAAACGCACAGTGTAGTACATAGTATATGAGTGAGTTGCACTGAAAAACTTAGAATATAAGCAACGCACAGTGTAGTACATAGTATATGAGTGAGTTGCACTGAATAACTTAGAATATAAGAAACGCACAGTATAGTACATAGTATATGAGTGAGTTGCACTGAAAAACTTAGAATATAAGAAACGCACAGTGTAGTACATAGTATATGAGTGAGTTGCACTGAAAAACTTAGAATATAAGAAACGCACAGTGTAGTACATAGTATATGAGTGAGTTGCACTGAAAAACTTAGATTTTAAGAAACGCACAGTGTAGTACATAGTATATGAGTGAGTTGCACTGAAAAACTTAGAATATAAGAAACGCACAGTGTAGTACATAGTATATGAGTGAATTGCACTGAAAAACTTAGAATTTACTGAAAAACCCTCATTAGACGAAATGCACAGTGTAGTACATAGTATATGAGTGAGTTGCACTGAAAAACTTAGAATATAAGAAACGCACAGTGTAGTACATAGTATATGAGTGAGTTGCACTGAAAAACTTAGAATATAAGCAACGCACAGTGTAGTACATAGTATATGAGTGAGTTGCACTGAAAAACTTAGAATATAAGAAACGCACAGTATAGTACATAGTATATGAGTGAGTTGCACTGAAAAACTTAGAATATAAGAAACGCACAGTGTAGTACATAGTATATGAGTGAGTTGCACTGAAAAACTTAGAATTTAAGAAACGCACAGTGTAGTACATAGTATATGAGTGAGTTGCACTGAAAAACTTAGAATATAAGAAACGCACAGTGTAGTACATAGTATATGAGTGAATTGCACTGAAAAACTTAGAATTTACTGAAAAACCCGCATTAGACGAAATGCACAGTGTAGTACATTGTATATGAGTGAGTTGCACTGAAAAACTTAGAATTTACTGAAAAACCCGCATTAGACGAAATGCACAGTGTAGTATATAGTATATGAGTGAGTTGCACTGAAAAACTTAGAATATAAGAAACGCACAGTGTAGTACATAGTATATGAGTGAGTTGCACTGAAAAACTTAGAATATAAGAAACGCACAGTGTAGTACATAGTATATGAGTGAGTTGCACTGAAAAACTTAGAATATAAGAAACGCACAGTGGAGTACATAGTATATGTGTGAGTTGCACTGAAAAACTTAGAATATAAGAAACGCACAGTGTAGTACATAGTATATGAGTGAGTTGCACTCAAAAACTTAGAATATAAGAAACGCACAGTGTAGTACATAGTATATGAGTGAGTTGCACTGAAAAACTTAGAATATAAGAAACGCACAGTGTAGTACATAGTATATGAGTGAGTTGCACTCAAAAACTTAGAATATAAGAAACGCACAGTGTAGTACATAGTATATGAGTGAGTTGCACTGAAAAACTTAGAATATAAGAAACGCACAGTGTAGTACATAGTATATGAGTGAGTTGCACTGAAAAACTTAGAATATAAGAAACGCACAGTGTAGTACATAGTATATGAGTGAGTTGCACTGAAAAACTTAGAATATAAGCAACGCACAGTGTAGTACATAGTATATGAGTGAGTTGCACTGAAAAACTTAGAATATAAGCAACGCACAGTGTAGTACATAGTATATGAGTGAGTTGCACTGAAAAACTTAGAATATAAGAAACGCACAGTGTAGTACATAGTATGTGAGTGAGTTGCACTGAAAAACTTAGAATATAAGAAACGCACAGTGTAGTACATAGTATATGAGTGAGTTGCACTGAAAAACTTAGAATTTACTGAAAAACCCCCATTACACGAAATGCACAGTGTAGTACATAGTATATGAGTGAGTTGCACTGAAAAACTTAGAATATAAGAAACGCACAGTGTAGTACATAGTATATGAGTGAGTTGCACTGAAAAACTGAGAATATAAGAAACGCACAGTGTAGTACATAGTATATGAGTGAGTTGCACTGAAAAACTTAGAATTTACTGAAAAACCCGCATTACACGAAATGCACAGTGTAGTACATAGTATATGAGTGAATTGCACTGAAAAACTTAGAATACTGAAAAACCCGCATTAGACGAAATGCACAGTGTAGTACATTGTATATGAGTGAGTTGCACTGAAAAACTTAGAATTTACTGAAAAACCCGCATTAGACGAAATGCACAGTGTAGTATATAGTATATGAGTGAGTTGCACTGAAAAACTTAGAATATAAGAAACGCACAGTGTAGTACATAGTATATGAGTGAGTTGCACTGAAAAACTTAGAATATAAGAAACGCACAGTGGAGTACATAGTATATGAGTGAGTTGCACTGAAAAACTTAGAATATAAGAAACGCACAGTGTAGTACATAGTATATGAGTGAGTTGCACTGAAAAACTTAGAATATAAGAAACGCACAGTGTAGTACATAGTATATGAGTGAGTTGCACTGAAAAACTTAGAATATAAGCAACGCACAGTGTAGTACATAGTATATGAGTGAGTTGCACTGAAAAACTTAGAATATAAGCAACGCACAGTGTAGTACATAGTATATGAGTGAGTTGCACTGAAAAACTTAGAATATAAGAAACGCACAGTGTAGTACATAGTATATGAGTGAGTTGCACTGAAAAACTTAGAATATAAGAAACGCACAGTGTAGTACATAGTATATGAGTGAGTTGCACTGATAAACTTAGAATTTACTGAAAAACCCGCATTACACGAAATGCACAGTGTAGTACATAGTATATGAGTGAGTTGCACTGAAAAACTTAGAATATAAGAAACGCACAGTGTAGTACATAGTATATGAGTGAGTTGCACTGAAAAACTGAGAATATAAGAAACGCACAGTGTAGTACATAGTATATGACTGAGTTGCACTGAAAAACTTAGAATTTACTGAAAAACCCGCATTACACGAAATGCACAGTGTAGTACATAGTATATGAGTGAGTTGCACTGAAAAACTTAGAATATAAGAAACGCACAGTGTAGTATATAGTATATGAGTGAGTTGCACTGAAAAACTTAGAATTTACTGAAAAACCCGCATTACACGAAATGCACAGTGTAGTACATAGTATATGAGTGAGTTGCACTGAAAAACTTAGAATATAAGAAACGCACAGTATAGTACATAGTATATGAGTGAGTTGCCCTGAAAAACTTAGAATATAAGAAACGCACAGTGTAGTACATAGTATATGAGTGAGTTGCACTGAAAAACTTAGAATATAAGAAACGCACAGTGTAGTACATAGTATATGAGTGAGTTGCACTGAAAAACTTAGAATATAAGCAACGCACAGTGTAGTACATAGTATATGAGTGAGTTGCACTGAAAAACTTAGAATATAAGAAACGCACAGTATAGTACATAGTATATGAGTGAGTTGCACTGAAAAACTTAGAATATAAGAAACGCACAGTGTAGTACATAGTATATGAGTGAGTTGCACTGAAAAACTTAGAATTTAAGAAACGCACAGTGTAGTACATAGTATATGAGTGAGTTGCACTGAAAAACTTAGAATATAAGAAACGCACAGTGTAGTACATAGTATATGAGTGAATTGCACTGAAAAACTTAGAATTTACTGAAAAACCCGCATTAGACGAAATGCACAGTGTAGTACATTGTATATGAGTGAGTTGCACTGAAAAACTTAGAATTTACTGAAAAACCCGCATTAGACGAAATGCACAGTGTAGTATATAGTATATGAGTGAGTTGCACTGAAAAACTTAGAATATAAGAAACGCACAGTGTAGTACATAGTATATGAGTGAGTTGCACTGAAAAACTTAGAATATAAGAAACACACAGTGTAGTACATAGTATATGAGTGAGTTGCACTGAAAAACTTAGAATATAAGAAACGCACAGTGTAGTACATAGTATATGAGTGAGTTGCACTGAAAAACTTAGAATTTAAGAAACGCACAGTGTAGTACATAGTATATGAGTGAGTTGCACTGAAAAACTTAGTATATAAGAAACGCACAGTGTAGTACATAGTATATGAGTGAGTTGCACTGAAAAACTTAGAATATAAGAAAGGCACAGTGTAGTACATAGTATATGAGTGAGTTGCCCTGAAAAACTTAGAATATAAGAAACGCACAGTGTAGTACATAGTATATGAGTGAGTTGCACTGAAAAACTTAGAATTTACTGAAAAACCCACATTACACGAAATGCACAGTGTAGTACATAGTATATGAGTGAGTTGCACTGAAAAACTTAGAATATAAGAAACGCACAGTGTAGTACATAGTATATGAGTGAGTTGCACTGAAAAACTTAGAATATAAGAAACGCACAGTGTAGTACTTAGTATATGAGTGAGTTGCACTGAAAAACTTAGAATATAAGAAACGCACAGTGTAGTAAATAGTATATGAGTGAGTTGCACTGAAAAACTTAGAATATAAGAAACGCACAGTGTAGTACATAGTATATGAGTGAGTTGCACTGAAAAACTTTGAATATAAGAAACGCACAGTGTAGTGCATAGTATATGAGTGAGTTGCACTGAAAAACTTACAATATAAGAAACGCACAGTGTAGTACATAGTATATGAGTGAGTTGCACTGAAAAACTAAGAATATAAGAAACGCACAGTGTAGTACATAGTATATGAGTGAGTTGCACTGAAAAACTTAGAATATAAGAAACGCACAGTATAGTACATAGTATATGAGTGATTTGCACTGAAAAACTTAGAATATAAGAAACGCACAGTGTAGTACATAGTATATGAGTGAGTTGCACTGAAAAACTTAGAATTTAAGAAACGCACAGTGTAGTACATAGTATATGAGTGAGTTGCACTGAAAAACTTAGAATATAAGAAACGCACAGTGTAGTACATAGTATATGAGCGAGTTGCACTGAAAAACTTAGAATATAAGAAACGCACAGTGTAGTACATAGTATATGAGTGAGTTGCACTGAAAAACTTAGAATTTACTGAAAAACCCGCATTACACGAAATGCACAGTGTAGTACATAGTATATGAGTGAGTTGCACTGAAAAACTTAGAATATAAGAAACGCACAGTGTAGTACATAGTATATGAGTGAGTTGCACTGAAAAACTTAGAATATAAGAAACGCACAGTATAGTACATAGTATATGAGTGAGTTGCACTGAAAAACTTAGAATATAAGAAACGCACAGTGTAGTACATAGTATATGAGTGAGTTGCACTGAAAAACTTAGAATATAAGAAACGCACAGTGTAGTACATAGTATATGAGTGAGTTGCACTGAAAAACTTAGAATATAAGAAACGCACAGTGTAGTACATAGTATATGAGTGAGTTGCACTGAAAAACTTAGAATTTAAGAAACGCACAGTGTAGTACATAGTATATGAGTGAGTTGCACTGAAAAACTTAGAATATTAGAAACGCACAGTGTAGTACATAGTATATGAGTGAATTGCACTGAAAAACTTAGAATTTACTGAAAAACCCGCATTAGACGAAATGCACAGTGTAGTACATTGTATATGAGTGAGTTGCACTGAAAAACTTAGAATATAAGAAACGCACAGTGTAGTACATAGTATATGAGCGAGTTGCACTGAAAAACTTAGAATATAAGAAACGCACAGTGTAGTACATAGTATATGAGTGAGTTGCACTGAAAAACTTAGAATTTACTGAAAAACCCGCATTACACGAAATGCACAGTGTAGTACATAGTATATGAGTGAGTTGCACTGAAAAACTTAGAATATAAGAAACGCACAGTGTAGTACATAGTATATGAGTGAGTTGCACTGAAAAACTTAGAATATAAGCAACGCACAGTGTAGTACATAGTATATGAGTGAGTTGCACTGAATAACTTAGAATATAAGAAACGCACAGTATAGTACATAGTATATGAGTGAGTTGCACTGAAAAACTTAGAATATAAGAAACGCACAGTGTAGTACATAGTATATGAGTGAGTTGCACTGAAAAACTTAGAATATAAGAAACGCACAGTGTAGTACATAGTATATGAGTGAGTTGCACTGAAAAACTTAGAATTTAAGAAACGCACAGTGTAGTACATAGTATATGAGTGAGTTGCACTGAAAAACTTAGAATATAAGAAACGCACAGTGTAGTACATAGTATATGAGTGAATTGCACTGAAAAACTTAGAATTTACTGAAAAACCCTCATTAGACGAAATGCACAGTGTAGTACATAGTATATGAGTGAGTTGCACTGAAAAACTTAGAATATAAGAAACGCACAGTGTAGTACATAGTATATGAGTGAGTTGCACTGAAAAACTTAGAATATAAGCAACGCACAGTGTAGTACATAGTATATGAGTGAGTTGCACTGAAAAACTTAGAATATAAGAAACGCACAGTATAGTACATAGTATATGAGTGAGTTGCACTGAAAAACTTAGAATATAAGAAACGCACAGTGTAGTACATAGTATATGAGTGAGTTGCACTGAAAAACTTAGAATTTAAGAAACGCACAGTGTAGTACATAGTATATGAGTGAGTTGCACTGAAAAACTTAGAATATAAGAAACGCACAGTGTAGTACATAGTATATGAGTGAATTGCACTGAAAAACTTAGAATTTACTGAAAAACCCGCATTAGACGAAATGCACAGTGTAGTACATTGTATATGAGTGAGTTGCACTGAAAAACTTAGAATTTACTGAAAAACCCGCATTAGACGAAATGCACAGTGTAGTATATAGTATATGAGTGAGTTGCACTGAAAAACTTAGAATATAAGAAACGCACAGTGTAGTACATAGTATATGAGTGAGTTGCACTGAAAAACTTAGAATATAAGAAACGCACAGTGTAGTACATAGTATATGAGTGAGTTGCACTGAAAAACTTAGAATATAAGAAACGCACAGTGGAGTACATAGTATATGTGTGAGTTGCACTGAAAAACTTAGAATATAAGAAACGCACAGTGTAGTACATAGTATATGAGTGAGTTGCACTCAAAAACTTAGAATATAAGAAACGCACAGTGTAGTACATAGTATATGAGTGAGTTGCACTGAAAAACTTAGAATATAAGAAACGCACAGTGTAGTACATAGTATATGAGTGAGTTGCACTCAAAAACTTAGAATATAAGAAACGCACAGTGTAGTACATAGTATATGAGTGAGTTGCACTGAAAAACTTAGAATATAAGAAACGCACAGTGTAGTACATAGTATATGAGTGAGTTGCACTGAAAAACTTAGAATATAAGAAACGCACAGTGTAGTACATAGTATATGAGTGAGTTGCACTGAAAAACTTAGAATATAAGCAACGCACAGTGTAGTACATAGTATATGAGTGAGTTGCACTGAAAAACTTAGAATATAAGCAACGCACAGTGTAGTACATAGTATATGAGTGAGTTGCACTGAAAAACTTAGAATATAAGAAACGCACAGTGTATTACATAGTATGTGAGTGAGTTGCACTGAAAAACTTAGAATATAAGAAACGCACAGTGTAGTACATAGTATATGAGTGAGTTGCACTGAAAAACTTAGAATTTACTGAAAAACCCCCATTACACGAAATGCACAGTGTAGTACATAGTATATGAGTGAGTTGCACTGAAAAACTTAGAATATAAGAAACGCACAGTGTAGTACATAGTATATGAGTGAGTTGCACTGAAAAACTGAGAATATAAGAAACGCACAGTGTAGTACATAGTATATGAGTGAGTTGCACTGAAAAACTTAGAATTTACTGAAAAACCCGCATTACACGAAATGCACAGTGTAGTACATAGTATATGAGTGAATTGCACTGAAAAACTTAGAATTTACTGAAAAACCCGCATTAGACGAAATGCACAGTGTAGTACATTGTATATGAGTGAGTTGCACTGAAAAACTTAGAATTTACTGAAAAACCCGCATTAGACGAAATGCACAGTGTAGTATATAGTATATGAGTGAGTTGCACTGAAAAACTTAGAATATAAGAAACGCACAGTGTAGTACATAGTATATGAGTGAGTTGCACTGAAAAACTTAGAATATAAGAAACGCACAGTGGAGTACATAGTATATGAGTGAGTTGCACTGAAAAACTTAGAATATAAGAAACGCACAGTGTAGTACATAGTATATGAGTGAGTTGCACTGAAAAACTTAGAATATAAGAAACGCACAGTGTAGTACATAGTATATGAGTGAGTTGCACTGAAAAACTTAGAATATAAGCAACGCACAGTGTAGTACATAGTATATGAGTGAGTTGCACTGAAAAACTTAGAATATAAGCAACGCACAGTGTAGTACATAGTATATGAGTGAGTTGCACTGAAAAACTTAGAATATAAGAAACGCACAGTGTAGTACATAGTATATGAGTGAGTTGCACTGAAAAACTTAGAATATAAGAAACGCACAGTGTAGTACATAGTATATGAGTGAGTTGCACTGATAAACTTAGAATTTACTGAAAAACCCGCATTACACGAAATGCACAGTGTAGTACATAGTATATGAGTGAGTTGCACTGAAAAACTTAGAATATAAGAAACGCACAGTGTAGTACATAGTATATGAGTGAGTTGCACTGAAAAACTGAGAATATAAGAAACGCACAGTGTAGTACATAGTATATGACTGAGTTGCACTGAAAAACTTAGAATTTACTGAAAAACCCGCATTACACGAAATGCACAGTGTAGTACATAGTATATGAGTGAGTTGCACTGAAAAACTTAGAATATAAGAAACGCACAGTGTAGTATATAGTATATGAGTGAGTTGCACTGAAAAACTTAGAATTTACTGAAAAACCCGCATTACACGAAATGCACAGTGTAGTACATAGTATATGAGTGAGTTGCACTGAAAAACTTAGAATATAAGAAACGCACAGTATAGTACATAGTATATGAGTGAGTTGCACTGAAAAACTTAGAATATAAGAAACGCACAGTGTAGTACATAGTATATGAGTGAGTTGCACTGAAAAACTTAGAATATAAGAAACGCACAGTGTAGTACATAGTATATGAGTGAGTTGCACTGAAAAACTTAGAATATAAGCAACGCACAGTGTAGTACATAGTATATGAGTGAGTTGCACTGAAAAACTTAGAATATAAGAAACGCACAGTATAGTACATAGTATATGAGTGAGTTGCACTGAAAAACTTAGAATATAAGAAACGCACAGTGTAGTACATAGTATATGAGTGAGTTGCACTGAAAAACTTAGAATTTAAGAAACGCACAGTGTAGTACATAGTATATGAGTGAGTTGCACTGAAAAACTTAGAATATAAGAAACGCACAGTGTAGTACATAGTATATGAGTGAATTGCACTGAAAAACTTAGAATTTACTGAAAAACCCGCATTAGACGAAATGCACAGTGTAGTACATTGTATATGAGTGAGTTGCACTGAAAAACTTAGAATTTACTGAAAAACCCGCATTAGACGAAATGCACAGTGTAGTATATAGTATATGAGTGAGTTGCACTGAAAAACTTAGAATATAAGAAACGCACAGTGTAGTACATAGTATATGAGTGAGTTGCACTGAAAAACTTAGAATATAAGAAACGCACAGTGTAGTACATAGTATATGAGTGAGTTGCACTGAAAAACTTAGAATATAAGAAACGCACAGTGGAGTACATAGTATATGTGTGAGTTGCACTGAAAAACTTAGAATATAAGAAACGCACAGTGTAGTACATAGTATATGAGTGAGTTGCACTCAAAAACTTAGAATATAAGAAACGCACAGTGTAGTACATAGTATATGAGTGAGTTGCACTGAAAAACTTAGAATATAAGAAACGCACAGTGTAGTACATAGTATATGAGTGAGTTGCACTCAAAAACTTAGAATATAAGAAACGCACAGTGTAGTACATAGTATATGAGTGAGTTGCACTGAAAAACTTAGAATATAAGAAACGCACAGTGTAGTACATAGTATATGATTGAGTTGCACTGAAAAACTTAGAATATAAGAATCGCACAGTGTAGTACATAGTATATGAGTGAGTTGCACTGAAAAACTTAGAATATAAGCAACGCACAGTGTAGTACATAGTATATGAGTGAGTTGCACTGAAAAACTTAGAATATAAGCAACGCACAGTGTAGTACATAGTATATGAGTGAGTTGCACTGAAAAACTTAGAATATAAGAAACGCACAGTGTAGTACATAGTATGTGAGTGAGTTGCACTGAAAAACTTAGAATATAAGAAACGCACAGTGTAGTACATAGTATATGAGTGAGTTTACTGAAAAACTTAGAATTTACTGAAAAACCCCCATTACACGAAATGCACAGTGTAGTACATAGTATATGAGTGAGTTGCACTGAAAAACTTAGAATATAAGAAACGCACAGTGTAGTACATAGTATATGAGTGAGTTGCACTGAAAAACTGAGAATATAAGAAACGCACAGTGTAGTACATAGTATATGAGTGAGTTGCACTGAAAAACTTAGAATTTACTGAAAAACCCGCATTACACGAAATGCACAGTGTAGTACATAGTATATGAGTGAATTGCACTGAAAAACTTAGAATTTACTGAAAAACCCGCATTAGACGAAATGCACAGTGTAGTACATTGTATATGAGTGAGTTGCACTGAAAAACTTAGAATTTACTGAAAAACCCGCATTAGACGAAATGCACAGTGTAGTATATAGTATATGAGTGAGTTGCACTGAAAAACTTAGAATATAAGAAACGCACAGTGTAGTACATAGTATATGAGTGAGTTGCACTGAAAAACTTAGAATATAAGAAACGCACAGTGGAGTACATAGTATATGAGTGAGTTGCACTGAAAAACTTAGAATATAAGAAACGCACAGTGGAGTACATAGTATATGTGTGAGTTGCACTGAAAAACTTAGAATATAAGAAACGCACAGTGTAGTACATAGTATATGAGTGAGTTGCACTCAAAAACTTAGAATATAAGAAACGCACAGTGTAGTACATAGTATATGAGTGAGTTGCACTGAAAAACTTAGAATATAAGAAACGCACAGTGTAGTACATAGTATATGAGTGAGTTGCACTCAAAAACTTAGAATATAAGAAACGCACAGTGTAGTACATAGTATATGAGTGAGTTACACTGAAAAACTTAGAATATAAGAAACGCACAGTGTAGTACATAGTATATGAGTGAGTTGCACTGAAAAACTTAGAATATAAGAAACGCACAGTGTAGTACATAGTATATGAGTGAGTTGCACTGAAAAACTTAGAATATAAGCAACGCACAGTGTAGTACATAGTATATGAGTGAGTTGCACTGAAAAACTTAGAATATAAGCAACGCACAGTGTAGTACATAGTATATGAGTGAGTTGCACTGAAAAACTTAGAATATAAGAAACGCACAGTGTAGTACATAGTATATGAGTGAGTTGCACTGAAAAATTTAGAATATAAGAAACGCACAGTGTAGTACATAGTATATGAGTGAGTTGCACTGAAAAACTTAGAATTTACTGAAAAACCCGCATTACACGAAATGCACAGTGTAGTACATAGTATATGAGTGAGTTGCACTGAAAAACTTAGAATATAAGAAACGCACAGTGTAGTACATAGTATATGAGTGAGTTGCATTGAAAAACTGAGAATATAAGAAACGCACAGTGTAGTACATAGTATATGACTGAGTTGCACTGAAAAACTTAGAATTTACTGAAAAACCCGCATTACACGAAATGCACAGTGTAGTACATAGTATATGAGTGAGTTGCACTGAAAAACTTAGAATATAAGAAACGCACAGTGTAGTATATAGTATATGAGTGAGTTGCACTGAAAAACTTAGAATTTACTGAAAAACCCGCATTACACGAAATGCACAGTGTAGTACATAGTATATGAGTGAGTTGCACTGAAAAACTTAGAATATAAGAAACGCACAGTATAGTACATAGTATATGAGTGAGTTGCACTGAAAAACTTAGAATATAAGAAACGCACAGTGTAGTACATAGTATATGAGTGAGTTGCACTGAAAAACTTAGAATATAAGAAACGCACAGTGTAGTACATAGTATATGAGTGAGTTGCACTGAAAAACTTAGAATATAAGAAACGCACAGTGTAGTACATAGTATATGAGTGAGTTGCACTGAAAAACTTAGAATATTAGAAACGCACAGTGTAGTACATAGTATATGAGTGAATTGCACTGAAAAACTTAGAATTTACTGAAAAACCCGCATTAGACGAAATGCACAGTGTAGTACATTGTATATGAGTGAGTTGCACTGAAAAACTTAGAATATAAGAAACGCACAGTGTAGTACATAGTATATGAGCGAGTTGCACTGAAAAACTTAGAATATAAGAAACGCACAGTGTAGTACATAGTATATGAGTGAGTTGCACTGAAAAACTTAGAATTTACTGAAAAACCCGCATTACACGAAATGCACAGTGTAGTACATAGTATATGAGTGAGTTGCACTGAAAAACTTAGAATATAAGCAACGCACAGTGTAGTACATAGTATATGAGTGAGTTGCACTGAAAAACTTAGAATATAAGAAACGCACAGTGTAGTACATAGTATGTGAGTGAGTTGCACTGAAAAACTTAGAATATAAGAAACGCACAGTGTAGTACATAGTATATGAGTGAGTTGCACTGAAAAACTTAGAATTTACTGAAAAACCCCCATTACACGAAATGCACAGTGTAGTACATAGTATATGAGTGAGTTGCACTGAAAAACTTAGAATATAAGAAACGCACAGTGTAGTACATAGTATATGAGTGAGTTGCACTGAAAAACTGAGAATATAAGAAACGCACAGTGTAGTACATAGTATATGAGTGAGTTGCACTGAAAAACTTAGAATTTACTGAAAAACCCGCATTACACGAAATGCACAGTGTAGTACATAGTATATGAGTGAATTGCACTGAAAAACTTAGAATTTACTGAAAAACCCGCATTAGACGAAATGCACAGTGTAGTACATTGTATATGAGTGAGTTGCACTGAAAAACTTAGAATTTACTGAAAAACCCGCATTAGACGAAATGCACAGTGTAGTATATAGTATATGAGTGAGTTGCACTGAAAAACTTAGAATATAAGAAACGCACAGTGTAGTACATAGTATATGAGTGAGTTGCACTGAAAAACTTAGAATATAAGAAACGCACAGTGGAGTACATAGTATATGAGTGAGTTGCACTGAAAAACTTAGAATATAAGAAACGCACAGTGGAGTACATAGTATATGTGTGAGTTGCACTGAAAAACTTAGAATATAAGAAACGCACAGTGTAGTACATAGTATATGAGTGAGTTGCACTCAAAAACTTAGAATATAAGAAACGCACAGTGTAGTACATAGTATATGAGTGAGTTGCACTGAAAAACTTAGAATATAAGAAACGCACAGTGTAGTACATAGTATATGAGTGAGTTGCACTCAAAAACTTAGAATATAAGAAACGCACAGTGTAGTACATAGTATATGAGTGAGTTGCACTGAAAAACTTAGAATATAAGAAACGCACAGTGTAGTACATAGTATATGAGTGAGTTGCACTGAAAAACTTAGAATATAAGAAACGCACAGTGTAGTACATAGTATATGAGTGAGTTGCACTGAAAAACTTAGAATATAAGCAACGCACAGTGTAGTACATAGTATATGAGTGAGTTGCACTGAAAAACTTAGAATATAAGCAACGCACAGTGTAGTACATAGTATATGAGTGAGTTGCACTGAAAAACTTAGAATATAAGAAACGCACAGTGTAGTACATAGTATATGAGTGAGTTGCACTGAAAAACTTAGAATATAAGAAACGCACAGTGTAGTACATAGTATATGAGTGAGTTGCACTGAAAAACTTAGAATTTACTGAAAAACCCGCATTACACGAAATGCACAGTGTAGTACATAGTATATGAGTGAGTTGCACTGAAAAACTTAGAATATAAGAAACGCACAGTGTAGTACATAGTATATGAGTGAGTTGCACTGAAAAACTGAGAATATAAGAAACGCACAGTGTAGTACATAGTATATGACTGAGTTGCACTGAAAAACTTAGAATTTACTGAAAAACCCGCATTACACGAAATGCACAGTGTAGTACATAGTATATGAGTGAGTTGCACTGAAAAACTTAGAATATAAGAAACGCACAGTGTAGTATATAGTATATGAGTGAGTTGCACTGAAAAACTTAGAATTTACTGAAAAACCCGCATTACACGAAATGCACAGTGTAGTACATAGTATATGAGTGAGTTGCACTGAAAAACTTAGAATATAAGAAACGCACAGTATAGTACATAGTATATGAGTGAGTTGCACTGAAAAACTTAGAATATAAGAAACGCACAGTGTAGTACATAGTATATGAGTGAGTTGCACTGAAAAACTTAGAATATAAGAAACGCACAGTGTAGTACATAGTATATGAGTGAGTTGCACTGAAAAACTTAGAATATAAGAAACGCACAGTGTAGTACATAGTATATGAGTGAGTTGCACTGAAAAACTTAGAATTTAAGAAACGCACAGTGTAGTACATCGTATATGAGTGAGTTGCACTGAAAAACTTAGAATATTAGAAACGCACAGTGTAGTACATAGTATATGAGTGAATTGCACTGAAAAACTTAGAATTTACTGAAAAACCCGCATTAGACGAAATGCACAGTGTAGTACATTGTATATGAGTGAGTTGCACTGAAAAACTTAGAATATAAGAAACGCACAGTGTAGTACATAGTATATGAGCGAGTTGCACTGAAAAACTTAGAATATAAGAAACGCCCAGTGTAGTACATAGTATATGAGTGAATTGCACTGAAAAACTTAGAATTTACTGAAAAACCCTCATTAGACGAAATGCACAGTGTAGTACATAGTATATGAGTGAGTTGCACTGAAAAACTTAGAATATAAGAAACGCACAGTGTAGTACATAGTATATGAGTGAGTTGCACTGAAAAACTTAGAATATAAGCAACGCACAGTGTAGTACATAGTATATGAGTGAGTTGCACTGAAAAACTTAGAATATAAGAAACGCACAGTATAGTACATAGTATATGAGTGAGTTGCACTGAAAAACTTAGAATATAAGAAACGCACAGTGTAGTACATAGTATATGAGTGAGTTGCACTGAAAAACTTAGAATATAAGAAACGCACAGTGTAGTACATAGTATATGAGTGAGTTGCACTGAAAAACTTAGAATTTAAGAAACGCACAGTGTAGTACATAGTATATGAGTGAGTTGCACTGAAAAACTTAGAATATAAGAAACGCACAGTGTAGTACATAGTATATGAGTGAATTGCACTGAAAAACTTAGAATTTACTGAAAAACCCGCATTAGACGAAATGCACAGTGTAGTACATTGTATATGAGTGAGTTGCACTGAAAAACTTAGAATTTACTGAAAAACCCGCATTAGACGAAATGCACAGTGTAGTATATAGTATATGAGTGAGTTGCACTGAAAAACTTAGAATATAAGAAACGCACAGTGTAGTACATAGTATATGAGTGAGTTGCACTGAAAAACTTAGAATTTAAGAAACGCACAGTGTAGTACATAGTATATGAGTGAGTTGCACTGAAAAACTTAGAATATAAGAAACGCACAGTGGAGTACATAGTATATGTGTGAGTTGCACTGAAAAACTTAGAATATAAGAAACGCACAGTGTAGTACATAGTATATGAGTGAGTTGCACTCATAAACTTAGAATATAAGAAACGCACAGTGTAGTACATAGTATATGAGTGATTTGCACTGAAAAACTTAGAATATAAGAAACGCACAGTGTAGTACATAGTATATGAGTGAGTTGCACTCAAAAACTTAGAATATAAGAAACGCACAGTGTAGTACATAGTATATGAGTGAGTTGCACTGAAAAACTTAGAATATAAGAAACGCACAGTGTAGTACATAGTATATGAGTGAGTTGCACTGAAAAACTTAGAATTTACTGAAAAACCCCCATTACACGAAATGCACAGTGTAGTACATAGTATATGAGTGAGTTGCACTGAAAAACTTAGAATATAAGAAACGCACAGTGTAGTACATAGTATATGAGTGAGTTGCACTGAAAAACTGAGAATATAAGAAACGCACAGTGTAGTACATAGTATATGAGTGAGTTGCACTGAAAAACTTAGAATTTACTGAAAAACCCGCATTACACGAAATGCACAGTGTAGTACATAGTATATGAGTGAATTGCACTGAAAAACTTAGAATTTACTGAAAAACCCGCATTAGACGAAATGCACAGTGTAGTACATTGTATATGAGTGAGTTGCACTGAAAAACTTAGAATTTACTGAAAAACCCGCATTAGACGAAATGCACAGTGTAGTATATAGTATATGAGTGAGTTGCACTGAAAAACTTAGAATATAAGAAACGCACAGTGTAGTACATAGTATATGAGTGAGTTGCACTGAAAAACTTAGAATATAAGAAACGCACAGTGGAGTACATAGTATATGAGTGAGTTGCACTGAAAAACTTAGAATATAAGAAACGCACAGTGGAGTACATAGTATATGTGTGAGTTGCACTGAAAAACTTAGAATATAAGAAACGCACAGTGTAGTACATAGTATATGAGTGAGTTGCACTCAAAAACTTAGAATATAAGAAACGCACAGTGTAGTACATAGTATATGAGTGAGTTGCACTGAAAAACTTAGAATATAAGAAACGCACAGTGTAGTACATAGTATATGAGTGAGTTGCACTCAAAAACTTAGAATATAAGAAACGCACAGTGTAGTACATAGTATATGAGTGAGTTGCACTGAAAAACTTAGAATATAAGAAACGCACAGTGTAGTACATAGTATATGAGTGAGTTGCACTGAAAAACTTAGAATATAAGAAACGCACAGTGTAGTACATAGTATATGAGTGAGTTGCACTGAAAAACTTAGAATATAAGCAACGCACAGTGTAGTACATAGTATATGAGTGAGTTGCACTGAAAAACTTAGAATATAAGCAACGCACAGTGTAGTACATAGTATATGAGTGAGTTGCACTGAAAAACTTAGAATATAAGAAACGCACAGTGTAGTACATAGTATATGAGTGAGTTGCACTGAAAAACTTAGAATATAAGAAACGCACAGTGTAGTACATAGTATATGAGTGAGTTGCACTGAAAAACTTAGAATTTACTGAAAAACCCGCATTACACGAAATGCACAGTGTAGTACATAGTATATGAGTGAGTTGCACTGAAAAACTTAGAATATAAGAAACGCACAGTGTAGTACATAGTATATGAGTGAGTTGCACTGAAAAACTGAGAATATAAGAAACGCACAGTGTAGTACATAGTATATGACTGAGTTGCACTGAAAAACTTAGAATTTACTGAAAAACCCGCATTACACGAAATGCACAGTGTAGTACATAGTATATGAGTGAGTTGCACTGAAAAACTTAGAATATAAGAAACGCACAGTGTAGTATATAGTATATGAGTGAGTTGCACTGAAAAACTTAGAATTTACTGAAAAACCCGCATTACACGAAATGCACAGTGTAGTACATAGTATATGAGTGAGTTGCACTGAAAAACTTAGAATATAAGAAACGCACAGTATAGTACATAGTATATGAGTGAGTTGCACTGAAAAACTTAGAATATAAGAAACGCACAGTGTAGTACATAGTATATGAGTGAGTTGCACTGAAAAACTTAGAATATAAGAAACGCACAGTGTAGTACATAGTATATGAGTGAGTTGCACTGAAAAACTTAGAATATAAGAAACGCACAGTGTAGTACATAGTATATGAGTGAGTTGCACTGAAAAACTTAGAATTTAAGAAACGCACAGTGTAGTACATCGTATATGAGTGAGTTGCACTGAAAAACTTAGAATATTAGAAACGCACAGTGTAGTACATAGTATATGAGTGAATTGCACTGAAAAACTTAGAATTTACTGAAAAACCCGCATTAGACGAAATGCACAGTGTAGTACATTGTATATGAGTGAGTTGCACTGAAAAACTTAGAATATAAGAAACGCACAGTGTAGTACATAGTATATGAGCGAGTTGCACTGAAAAACTTAGAATATAAGAAACGCCCAGTGTAGTACATAGTATATGAGTGAATTGCACTGAAAAACTTAGAATTTACTGAAAAACCCTCATTAGACGAAATGCACAGTGTAGTACATAGTATATGAGTGAGTTGCACTGAAAAACTTAGAATATAAGAAACGCACAGTGTAGTACATAGTATATGAGTGAGTTGCACTGAAAAACTTAGAATATAAGCAACGCACAGTGTAGTACATAGTATATGAGTGAGTTGCACTGAAAAACTTAGAATATAAGAAACGCACAGTATAGTACATAGTATATGAGTGAGTTGCACTGAAAAACTTAGAATATAAGAAACGCACAGTGTAGTACATAGTATATGAGTGAGTTGCACTGAAAAACTTAGAATATAAGAAACGCACAGTGTAGTACATAGTATATGAGTGAGTTGCACTGAAAAACTTAGAATTTAAGAAACGCACAGTGTAGTACATAGTATATGAGTGAGTTGCACTGAAAAACTTAGAATATAAGAAACGCACAGTGTAGTACATAGTATATGAGTGAATTGCACTGAAAAACTTAGAATTTACTGAAAAACCCGCATTAGACGAAATGCACAGTGTAGTACATTGTATATGAGTGAGTTGCACTGAAAAACTTAGAATATAAGAAACGCACAGTGTAGTACATAGTATATGAGTGAGTTGCACTGAAAAACTTAGAATATAAGAAACGCACAGTGTAGTACATAGTATATGAGTGAGTTGCACTGAAAAACTTAGAATATAAGAAACGCACAGTGTAGTACATAGTATATGAGTGAGTTGCACTGAAAAACTTAGAATTTAAGAAACGCACAGTGTAGTACATCGTATATGAGTGAGTTGCACTGAAAAACTTAGAATATTAGAAACGCACAGTGTAGTACATAGTATATGAGTGAATTGCACTGAAAAACTTAGAATTTACTGAAAAACCCGCATTAGACGAAATGCACAGTGTAGTACATTGTATATGAGTGAGTTGCACTGAAAAACTTAGAATATAAGAAACGCACAGTGTAGTACATAGTATATGAGCGAGTTGCACTGAAAAACTTAGAATATAAGAAACGCCCAGTGTAGTACATAGTATATGAGTGAATTGCACTGAAAAACTTAGAATTTACTGAAAAACCCTCATTAGACGAAATGCACAGTGTAGTACATAGTATATGAGTGAGTTGCACTGAAAAACTTAGAATATAAGAAACGCACAGTGTAGTACATAGTATATGAGTGAGTTGCACTGAAAAACTTAGAATATAAGCAACGCACAGTGTAGTACATAGTATATGAGTGAGTTGCACTGAAAAACTTAGAATATAAGAAACGCACAGTATAGTACATAGTATATGAGTGAGTTGCACTGAAAAACTTAGAATATAAGAAACGCACAGTGTAGTACATAGTATATGAGTGAGTTGCACTGAAAAACTTAGAATATAAGAAACGCACAGTGTAGTACATAGTATATGAGTGAGTTGCACTGAAAAACTTAGAATTTAAGAAACGCACAGTGTAGTACATAGTATATGAGTGAGTTGCACTGAAAAACTTAGAATATAAGAAACGCACAGTGTAGTACATAGTATATGAGTGAATTGCACTGAAAAACTTAGAATTTACTGAAAAACCCGCATTAGACGAAATGCACAGTGTAGTACATTGTATATGAGTGAGTTGCACTGAAAAACTTAGAATTTACTGAAAAACCCGCATTAGACGAAATGCACAGTGTAGTATATAGTATATGAGTGAGTTGCACTGAAAAACTTAGAATATAAGAAACGCACAGTGTAGTACATAGTATATGAGTGAGTTGCACTGAAAAACTTAGAATTTAAGAAACGCACAGTGTAGTACATAGTATATGAGTGAGTTGCACTGAAAAACTTAGAATATAAGAAACGCACAGTGGAGTACATAGTATATGTGTGAGTTGCACTGAAAAACTTAGAATATAAGAAACGCACAGTGTAGTACATAGTATATGAGTGAGTTGCACTCATAAACTTAGAATATAAGAAACGCACAGTGTAGTACATAGTATATGAGTGAGTTGCACTGAAAAACTTAGAATATAAGAAACGCACAGTGTAGTACATAGTATATGAGTGAGTTGCACTCAAAAACTTAGAATATAAGAAACGCACAGTGTAGTACATAGTATATGAGTGAGTTGCACTGAAAAACTTAGAATATAAGAAACGCACAGTGTAGTACATAGTATATGAGTGAGTTGCACTGAAAAACTTAGAATATAAGAAACGCACAGTGTAGTACATAGTATATGAGTGAGTTGCACTGAAAAACTTAGAATATAAGCAACGCACAGTGTAGTACATAGTATATGAGTGAGTTGCACTGAAAAACTTAGAATATAAGAAACGCACAGTGTAGTACATAGTATATGAGTGAGTTGCACTGAAAAACTTAGAATATAAGAAACGCACAGTGTAGTACATAGTATATGAGTGAGTTGCACTGAAAAACTTAGAATATAAGAAACGCACAGTGTAGTACATAGTATATGAGTGAGTTGCACTGAAAAACTTAGAATTTACTGAAAAACCCGCATTACACGAAATGCACAGTGTAGTACATAGTATATGAGTGAGTTGCACTGAAAAACTTAGAAATTAAGAAACGCACAGTGTAGTATATAGTATATGAGTGAATTGCACTGAAAAACTTAGAATTTACTGAAAAACCCGCATTACACGAAATGCACAGTGTAGTACATAGTATATGAGTGAGTTGCACTGAAAAACTTAGAATATAAGAAACGCACAGTGTAGTACATAGTATATGAGTGAGTTGCACTGAAAAACTTAGAATTTAAGAAACGCACAGTGTAGTACATAGTATATGAGTGAGTTGCACTGAAAAACTTAGAATATAAGAAACGCACAGTGTAGTACATAGTATATGAGTGAGTTGCACTCAAAAACTTAGAATAAGAAACCCACAGTGTAGTACATAGTATATGAGTGAGTTGCACTGAAAAACTTAGAGTTTAAGAAACGCACAGTGTAGTACATAGTATATGAGTGAGTTGCACTGAAAAACTTAGAATATAAGAAACGCACAGTGTAGTACATAGTATATGAGTGAGTTGCACTGAAAAACTTAGAATATAAGAAACGCACAGTGTAGTACATAGTATATGAGTGAGTTGCACTGAAAAACTTAGAATATAAGAAACGCACATATAGTACATAGTATATGAATGAGTTTCACTGAAAAACTTAGAATTTACTGAAAAAATCGCATTACACGAAATGCACAGTGTAGTAAATAGTATATGAGTGAGTTGCACTGAAAAACTTAGAATATAAGAAACACACAGTGTAGTACATAGTATATGAGTGAGTTGCACTGAAAAACTTAGAATATAAGAAACGCACAGTGTAGTACATAGTATATGAGTGAGTTGCACTGAAAAACTTAGAATTTAAGAAACGCACAGTGTAGTACATAGTATATGAGTGAGTTGCACTGAAAAACTTAGTATATAAGAAACGCACAGTGTAGTACATAGTATATGAGCGAGTTGCACTGAAAAACTTAGAATATAAGAAACGCACAGTGTAGTACATAGTATATGAGTGAGTTGCACTGAAAAACTTAGAATATAAGAAAGGCACAGTGTAGTACATAGTATATGAGTGAGTTGCCCTGAAAAACTTAGAATATAAGAAACGCACAGTGTAGTACATAGTATATGAGTGAGTTGCACTGAAAAACTTAGAATTTACTGAAAAACCCGCATTACACGAAATGCACAGTGTAGTACATAGTATATGAGTGAGTTGCACTGAAAAACTTAGAATATAAGAAACGCACAGTGTAGTACATAGTATATGAGTGAGTTGCACTGAAAAACTTAGAATATAAGAAACGCACAGTGTAGTACTTAGTATATGAGTGAGTTGCACTGAAAAACTTAGAATATAAGAAACGCACAGTGTAGTAAATAGTATATGAGTGAGTTGCACTGAAAAACTTAGAATATAAGAAACGCACAGTGTAGTACATAGTATATGAGTGAGTTGCACTGAAAAACTTAGAATATAAGAAACGCACAGTGTAGTACATAGTATATGAGTGAGTTGCACTGAAAAACTTACAATATAAGAAACGCACAGTGTAGTACATAGTATATGAGTGAGTTGCACTGAAAAACTAAGAATATAAGAAACGCACAGTGTAGTACATAGTATATGAGTGAGTTGCACTGAAAAACTTAGAATATAAGAAACGCACAGTATAGTACATAGTATATGAGTGATTTGCACTGAAAAACTTAGAATATAAGAAACGCACAGTGTAGTACATAGTATATGAGCGAGTTGCACTGAAAAACTTAGAATATAAGAAACGCACAGTGTAGTACATAGTATATGAGTGAGTTGCACTGAAAAACTTAGAATTTACTGAAAAACCCGCATTACACGAAATGCACAGTGTAGTACATAGTATATGAGTGAGTTGCACTGAAAAACTTAGAATATAAGAAACGCACAGTGTAGTACATAGTATATGAGTGAGTTGCACTGAAAAACTTAGAATATAAGAAACGCACAGTATAGTACATAGTATATGAGTGAGTTGCACTGAAAAACTTAGAATATAAGAAACGCACAGTGTAGTACATAGTATATGAGTGAGTTGCACTGAAAAACTTAGAATATAAGAAACGCACAGTGTAGTACATAGTATATGAGTGAGTTGCACTGAAAAACTTAGAATATAAGAAACGCACAGTGTAGTACATAGTATATGAGTGAGTTGCACTGAAAAACTTAGAATTTAAGAAACGCACAGTGTAGTACATAGTATATGAGTGAGTTGCACTGAAAAACTTAGAATATTAGAAACGCACAGTGTAGTACATAGTATATGAGTGAATTGCACTGAAAAACTTAGAATTTACTGAAAAACCCGCATTAGACGAAATGCACAGTGTAGTACATTGTATATGAGTGAGTTGCACTGAAAAACTTAGAATATAAGAAACGCACAGTGTAGTACATAGTATATGAGCGAGTTGCACTGAAAAACTTAGAATATAAGAAACGCACAGTGTAGTACATAGTATATGAGTGAGTTGCACTGAAAAACTTAGAATTTACTGAAAAACCCGCATTACACGAAATGCACAGTGTAGTACATAGTATATGAGTGAGTTGCACTGAAAAACTTAGAATATAAGAAACGCACAGTGTAGTACATAGTATATGAGTGAGTTGCACTGAAAAACTTAGAATATAAGCAACGCACAGTGTAGTACATAGTATATGAGTGAGTTGCACTGAAAAACTTAGAATATAAGCAACGCACAGTGTAGTACATAGTATATGAGTGAGTTGCACTGAAAAACTTAGAATATAAGAAACGCACAGTGTAGTACATAGTATATGAGTGAGTTGCACTGAAAAACTTAGAATATAAGAAACGCACAGTGTAGTACATAGTATATGAGTGAGTTGCACTGAAAAACTTAGAATTTACTGAAAAACCCGCATTACACGAAATGCACAGTGTAGTACATAGTATATGAGTGAGTTGCACTGAAAAACTTAGAATATAAGAAACGCACAGTGTAGTACATAGTATATGAGTGAGATGCACTGAAAAACTGAGAATATAAGAAACGCACAGTGTAGTACATAGTATATGAGTGAGTTGCACTGAAAAACTTAGAATATAAGAAACGCACAGTGGAGTACATAGTATATGTGTGAGTTGCACTGAAAAACTTAGAATATAAGAAACGCACAGTGTAGTACATAGTATATGAGTGAGTTGCACTCATAAACTTAGAATATAAGAAACGCACAGTGTAGTACATAGTATATGAGTGAGTTGCACTGAAAAACTTAGAATATAAGAAACGCACAGTGTAGTACATAGTATATGAGTGAGTTGCACTCAAAAACTTAGAATATAAGAAACGCACAGTGTAGTACATAGTATATGAGTGAGTTGCACTGAAAAACTTAGAATATAAGAAACGCACAGTGTAGTACATAGTATATGAGTGAGTTGCACTGAAAAACTTAGAATATAAGAAACGCACAGTGTAGTACATAGTATATGAGTGAGTTGCACTGAAAAACTTAGAATATAAGCAACGCACAGTGTAGTACATAGTATATGAGTGAGTTGCACTGAAAAACTTAGAATATAAGCAACGCACAGTGTAGTACATAGTATATGAGTGAGTTGCACTGAAAAACTTAGAATATAAGAAACGCACAGTGTAGTACATAGTATATGAGTGAGTTGCACTGAAAAACTTAGAATATAAGAAACGCACAGTGTAGTACATAGTATATGAGTGAGTTGCACTGAAAAACTTAGAATTTACTGAAAAACCCGCATTACACGAAATGCACAGTGTAGTACATAGTATATGAGTGAGTTGCACTGAAAAACTTAGAAATTAAGAAACGCACAGTGTAGTATATAGTATATGAGTGAATTGCACTGAAAAACTTAGAATTTACTGAAAAACCCGCATTACACGAAATGCACAGTGTAGTACATAGTATATGAGTGAGTTGCACTGAAAAACTTAGAATATAAGAAACGCACAGTGTAGTACATAGTATATGAGTGAGTTGCACTGAAAAACTTAGAATTTAAGAAACGCACAGTGTAGTACATAGTATATGAGTGAGTTGCACTGAAAAACTTAGAATATAAGAAACGCACAGTGTAGTACATAGTATATGAGTGAGTTGCACTCAAAAACTTAGAATAAGAAACCCACAGTGTAGTACATAGTATATGAGTGAGTTGCACTGAAAAACTTAGAGTTTAAGAAACGCACAGTGTAGTACATAGTATATGAGTGAGTTGCACTGAAAAACTTAGAATATAAGAAACGCACAGTGTAGTACATAGTATATGAGTGAGTTGCACTGAAAAACTTAGAATATAAGAAACGCACAGTGTAGTACATAGTATATGAGTGAGTTGCACTGAAAAACTTAGAATATAAGAAACGCACATATAGTACATAGTATATGAATGAGTTTCACTGAAAAACTTAGAATTTACTGAAAAAATCGCATTACACGAAATGCACAGTGTAGTACATAGTATATGAGTGAGTTGCACTGAAAAACTTAGAATATAAGAAACACACAGTGTAGTACATAGTATATGAGTGAGTTGCACTGAAAAACTTAGAATATAAGAAACGCACAGTGTAGTACATAGTATATGAGTGAGTTGCACTGAAAAACTTAGAATTTAAGAAACGCACAGTGTAGTACATAGTATATGAGTGAGTTGCACTGAAAAACTTAGTATATAAGAAACGCACAGTGTAGTACATAGTATATGAGCGAGTTGCACTGAAAAACTTAGAATATAAGAAACGCACAGTGTAGTACATAGTATATGAGTGAGTTGCACTGAAAAATTTAGAATATAAGAAAGGCACAGTGTAGTACATAGTATATGAGTGAGTTGCCCTGAAAAACTTAGAATATAAGAAACGCACAGTGTAGTACATAGTATATGAGTGAGTTGCACTGAAAAACTTAGAATTTACTGAAAAACCCGCATTACACGAAATGCACAGTGTAGTACATAGTATATGAGTGAGTTGCACTGAAAAACTTAGAATATAAGAAACGCACAGTGTAGTACATAGTATATGAGTGAGTTGCACTGAAAAACTTAGAATATAAGAAACGCACAGTGTAGTACTTAGTATATGAGTGAGTTGCACTGAAAAACTTAGAATATAAGAAACGCACAGTGTAGTAAATAGTATATGAGTGAGTTGCACTGAAAAACTTAGAATATAAGAAACGCACAGTGTAGTACATAGTATATGAGTGAGTTGCACTGAAAAACTTAGAATATAAGAAACGCACAGTGTAGTACATAGTATATGAGTGAGTTGCACTGAAAAACTTACAATATAAGAAACGCACAGTGTAGTACATAGTATATGAGTGAGTTGCACTGAAAAACTAAGAATATAAGAAACGCACAGTGTAGTACATAGTATATGAGTGAGTTGCACTGAAAAACTTAGAATATAAGAAACGCACAGTATAGTACATAGTATATGAGTGATTTGCACTGAAAAACTTAGAATATAAGAAACGCACAGTGTAGTACATAGTATATGAGTGAGTTGCACTGAAAAACTTAGAATTTAAGAAACGCACAGTGTAGTACATAGTATATGAGTGAGTTGCACTGAAAAACTTAGAATATAAGAAACGCACAGTGTAGTACATAGTATATGAGCGAGTTGCACTGAAAAACTTAGAATATAAGAAACGCACAGTGTAGTACATAGTATATGAGTGAGTTGCACTGAAAAACTTAGAATTTACTGAAAAACCCGCATTACACGAAATGCACAGTGTAGTACATAGTATATGAGTGAGTTGCACTGAAAAACTTAGAATATAAGAAACGCACAGTGTAGTACATAGTATATGAGTGAGTTGCACTGAAAAACTTAGAATATAAGAAACGCACAGTATAGTACATAGTATATGAGTGAGTTGCACTGAAAAACTTAGAATTTACTGAAAAACCCGCATTACACGAAATGCACAGTGTAGTACATAGTATATGAGTGAGTTGCACTGAAAAACTTAGAATATAAGAAACGCACAGTGTAGTACATAGTATATGAGTGAGTTGCACTGAAAAACTTAGAATATAAGAAACGCACAGTATAGTACATAGTATATGAGTGAGTTGCACTGAAAAACTTAGAATTTAAGAAACGCACAGTGTAGTACATAGTATATGAGTGAGTTGCACTGAAAAACTTAGAATATTAGAAACGCACAGTGTAGTACATAGTATATGAGTGAATTGCACTGAAAAACTTAGAATTTACTGAAAAACCCGCATTAGACGAAATGCACAGTGTAGTACATTGTATATGAGTGAGTTGCACTGAAAAACTTAGAATATAAGAAACGCACAGTGTAGTACATAGTATATGAGCGAGTTGCACTGAAAAACTTAGAATATAAGAAACGCACAGTGTAGTACATAGTATATGAGTGAGTTGCACTGAAAAACTTAGAATTTACTGAAAAACCCGCATTACACGAAATGCACAGTGTAGTACATAGTATATGAGTGAGTTGCACTGAAAAACTTAGAATATAAGAAACGCACAGTGTAGTACATAGTATATGAGTGAGTTGCACTGAAAAACTTAGAATATAAGCAACGCACAGTGTAGTACATAGTATATGAGTGAGTTGCACTGAAAAACTTAGAATATAAGCAACGCACAGTGTAGTACATAGTATATGAGTGAGTTGCACTGAAAAACTTAGAATATAAGAAACGCACAGTGTAGTACATAGTATATGAGTGAGTTGCACTGAAAAACTTAGAATATAAGAAACGCACAGTGTAGTACATAGTATATGAGTGAGTTGCACTGAAAAACTTAGAATTTACTGAAAAACCCGCATTACACGAAATGCACAGTGTAGTACATAGTATATGAGTGAGTTGCACTGAAAAACTTAGAATATAAGAAACGCACAGTGTAGTACATAGTATATGAGTGAGATGCACTGAAAAACTGAGAATATAAGAAACGCACAGTGTAGTACATAGTATATGACTGAGTTGCACTGAAAAACTTAGAATTTACTGAAAAACCCGCATTACACGAAATGCACAGTGTAGTACATAGTATATGAGTGAGTTGCACTGAAAAACTTAGAATATAAGAAACGCACAGTGTAGTATATAGTATATGAGTGAGTTGCACTGAAAAACTTAGAATTTACTGAAAAACCCGCATTACACGAAATGCACAGTGTAGTACATAGTATATGAGTGAGTTGCACTGAAAAACTTAGAATATAAGAAACGCACAGTGTAGTACATAGTATATGAGTGAGTTGCACTGAAAAACTTAGAATTTAAGAAACGCACAGTGTAGTACATAGTATATGAGTGAGTTGCACTGAAAAACTTAGAATATAAGAAACGCACAGTGTAGTACATAGTATATGAGTGAGTTGCACTCAAAAACTTAGAATATAAGAAACGCACAGTGTAGTACATAGTATATGAGTGAGTTGCCCTGAAAAACTTAGAATATAAGAAACGCACAGTGTAGTACATAGTATATGAGTGAGTTGCACTGAAAAACTTAGAATTTACTGAAAAACCCGCATTACACGAAATGCACAGTGTAGTACATAGTATATGAGTGAGTTGCACTGAAAAACTTAGAATATAAGAAACGCACAGTGTAGTACATAGTATATGAGTGAGTTGCACTGAAAAACTTAGAATATAAGAAACGCACAGTGTAGTACTTAGTATATGAGTGAGTTGCACTGAAAAACTTAGAATATAAGAAACGCACAGTGTAGTAAATAGTATATGAGTGAGTTGCACTGAAAAACTTAGAATATAAGAAACGCACAGTGTAGTACATAGTATATGAGTGAGTTGCACTGAAAAACTTAGAATTTAAGAAACGCACAGTGTAGTACATAGTATATGAGTGAGTTGCACTGAAAAACTTAGAATATTAGAAACGCACAGTGTAGTACATAGTATATGAGTGAATTGCACTGAAAAACTTAGAATTTACTGAAAAACCCGCATTAGACGAAATGCACAGTGTAGTACATTGTATATGAGTGAGTTGCACTGAAAAACTTAGAATATAAGAAACGCACAGTGTAGTACATAGTATATGAGCGAGTTGCACTGAAAAACTTAGAATATAAGAAACGCACAGTGTAGTACATAGTATATGAGTGAGTTGCACTGAAAAACTTAGAATTTACTGAAAAACCCGCATTACACGAAATGCACAGTGTAGTACATAGTATATGAGTGAGTTGCACTGAAAAACTTAGAATATAAGAAACGCACAGTGTAGTACATAGTATATGAGTGAGTTGCACTGAAAAACTTAGAATATAAGCAACGCACAGTGTAGTACATAGTATATGAGTGAGTTGCACTGAAAAACTTAGAATATAAGCAACGCACAGTGTAGTACATAGTATATGAGTGAGTTGCACTGAAAAACTTAGAATATAAGAAACGCACAGTGTAGTACATAGTATATGAGTGAGTTGCACTGAAAAACTTAGAATATAAGAAACGCACAGTGTAGTACATAGTATATGAGTGAGTTGCACTGAAAAACTTAGAATTTACTGAAAAACCCGCATTACACGAAATGCACAGTGTAGTACATAGTATATGAGTGAGTTGCACTGAAAAACTTAGAATATAAGAAACGCACAGTGTAGTACATAGTATATGAGTGAGATGCACTGAAAAACTGAGAATATAAGAAACGCACAGTGTAGTACATAGTATATGAGTGAGTTGCACTGAAAAACTTAGAATATAAGAAACGCACAGTGGAGTACATAGTATATGTGTGAGTTGCACTGAAAAACTTAGAATATAAGAAACGCACAGTGTAGTACATAGTATATGAGTGAGTTGCACTCATAAACTTAGAATATAAGAAACGCACAGTGTAGTACATAGTATATGAGTGAGTTGCACTGAAAAACTTAGAATATAAGAAACGCACAGTGTAGTACATAGTATATGAGTGAGTTGCACTCAAAAACTTAGAATATAAGAAACGCACAGTGTAGTACATAGTATATGAGTGAGTTGCACTGAAAAACTTAGAATATAAGAAACGCACAGTGTAGTACATAGTATATGAGTGAGTTGCACTGAAAAACTTAGAATATAAGAAACGCACAGTGTAGTACATAGTATATGAGTGAGTTGCACTGAAAAACTTAGAATATAAGCAACGCACAGTGTAGTACATAGTATATGAGTGAGTTGCACTGAAAAACTTAGAATATAAGCAACGCACAGTGTAGTACATAGTATATGAGTGAGTTGCACTGAAAAACTTAGAATATAAGAAACGCACAGTGTAGTACATAGTATATGAGTGAGTTGCACTGAAAAACTTAGAATATAAGAAACGCACAGTGTAGTACATAGTATATGAGTGAGTTGCACTGAAAAACTTAGAATTTACTGAAAAACCCGCATTACACGAAATGCACAGTGTAGTACATAGTATATGAGTGAGTTGCACTGAAAAACTTAGAAATTAAGAAACGCACAGTGTAGTATATAGTATATGAGTGAATTGCACTGAAAAACTTAGAATTTACTGAAAAACCCGCATTACACGAAATGCACAGTGTAGTACATAGTATATGAGTGAGTTGCACTGAAAAACTTAGAATATAAGAAACGCACAGTGTAGTACATAGTATATGAGTGAGTTGCACTGAAAAACTTAGAATTTAAGAAACGCACAGTGTAGTACATAGTATATGAGTGAGTTGCACTGAAAAACTTAGAATATAAGAAACGCACAGTGTAGTACATAGTATATGAGTGAGTTGCACTCAAAAACTTAGAATAAGAAACCCACAGTGTAGTACATAGTATATGAGTGAGTTGCACTGAAAAACTTAGAGTTTAAGAAACGCACAGTGTAGTACATAGTATATGAGTGAGTTGCACTGAAAAACTTAGAATATAAGAAACGCACAGTGTAGTACATAGTATATGAGTGAGTTGCACTGAAAAACTTAGAATATAAGAAACGCACAGTGTAGTACATAGTATATGAGTGAGTTGCACTGAAAAACTTAGAATATAAGAAACGCACATATAGTACATAGTATATGAATGAGTTTCACTGAAAAACTTAGAATTTACTGAAAAAATCGCATTACACGAAATGCACAGTGTAGTACATAGTATATGAGTGAGTTGCACTGAAAAACTTAGAATATAAGAAACACACAGTGTAGTACATAGTATATGAGTGAGTTGCACTGAAAAACTTAGAATATAAGAAACGCACAGTGTAGTACATAGTATATGAGTGAGTTGCACTGAAAAACTTAGAATTTAAGAAACGCACAGTGTAGTACATAGTATATGAGTGAGTTGCACTGAAAAACTTAGTATATAAGAAACGCACAGTGTAGTACATAGTATATGAGCGAGTTGCACTGAAAAACTTAGAATATAAGAAACGCACAGTGTAGTACATAGTATATGAGTGAGTTGCACTGAAAAATTTAGAATATAAGAAAGGCACAGTGTAGTACATAGTATATGAGTGAGTTGCCCTGAAAAACTTAGAATATAAGAAACGCACAGTGTAGTACATAGTATATGAGTGAGTTGCACTGAAAAACTTAGAATTTACTGAAAAACCCGCATTACACGAAATGCACAGTGTAGTACATAGTATATGAGTGAGTTGCACTGAAAAACTTAGAATATAAGAAACGCACAGTGTAGTACATAGTATATGAGTGAGTTGCACTGAAAAACTTAGAATATAAGAAACGCACAGTGTAGTACTTAGTATATGAGTGAGTTGCACTGAAAAACTTAGAATATAAGAAACGCACAGTGTAGTAAATAGTATATGAGTGAGTTGCACTGAAAAACTTAGAATATAAGAAACGCACAGTGTAGTACATAGTATATGAGTGAGTTGCACTGAAAAACTTAGAATATAAGAAACGCACAGTGTAGTACATAGTATATGAGTGAGTTGCACTGAAAAACTTACAATATAAGAAACGCACAGTGTAGTACATAGTATATGAGTGAGTTGCACTGAAAAACTAAGAATATAAGAAACGCACAGTGTAGTACATAGTATATGAGTGAGTTGCACTGAAAAACTTAGAATATAAGAAACGCACAGTATAGTACATAGTATATGAGTGATTTGCACTGAAAAACTTAGAATATAAGAAACGCACAGTGTAGTACATAGTATATGAGTGAGTTGCACTGAAAAACTTAGAATTTAAGAAACGCACAGTGTAGTACATAGTATATGAGTGAGTTGCACTGAAAAACTTAGAATATAAGAAACGCACAGTGTAGTACATAGTATATGAGCGAGTTGCACTGAAAAACTTAGAATATAAGAAACGCACAGTGTAGTACATAGTATATGAGTGAGTTGCACTGAAAAACTTAGAATTTACTGAAAAACCCGCATTACACGAAATGCACAGTGTAGTACATAGTATATGAGTGAGTTGCACTGAAAAACTTAGAATATAAGAAACGCACAGTGTAGTACATAGTATATGAGTGAGTTGCACTGAAAAACTTAGAATATAAGAAACGCACAGTATAGTACATAGTATATGAGTGAGTTGCACTGAAAAACTTAGAATTTACTGAAAAACCCGCATTACACGAAATGCACAGTGTAGTACATAGTATATGAGTGAGTTGCACTGAAAAACTTAGAATATAAGAAACGCACAGTGTAGTACATAGTATATGAGTGAGTTGCACTGAAAAACTTAGAATATAAGAAACGCACAGTATAGTACATAGTATATGAGTGAGTTGCACTGAAAAACTTAGAATTTAAGAAACGCACAGTGTAGTACATAGTATATGAGTGAGTTGCACTGAAAAACTTAGAATATTAGAAACGCACAGTGTAGTACATAGTATATGAGTGAATTGCACTGAAAAACTTAGAATTTACTGAAAAACCCGCATTAGACGAAATGCACAGTGTAGTACATTGTATATGAGTGAGTTGCACTGAAAAACTTAGAATATAAGAAACGCACAGTGTAGTACATAGTATATGAGCGAGTTGCACTGAAAAACTTAGAATATAAGAAACGCACAGTGTAGTACATAGTATATGAGTGAGTTGCACTGAAAAACTTAGAATTTACTGAAAAACCCGCATTACACGAAATGCACAGTGTAGTACATAGTATATGAGTGAGTTGCACTGAAAAACTTAGAATATAAGAAACGCACAGTGTAGTACATAGTATATGAGTGAGTTGCACTGAAAAACTTAGAATATAAGCAACGCACAGTGTAGTACATAGTATATGAGTGAGTTGCACTGAAAAACTTAGAATATAAGCAACGCACAGTGTAGTACATAGTATATGAGTGAGTTGCACTGAAAAACTTAGAATATAAGAAACGCACAGTGTAGTACATAGTATATGAGTGAGTTGCACTGAAAAACTTAGAATATAAGAAACGCACAGTGTAGTACATAGTATATGAGTGAGTTGCACTGAAAAACTTAGAATTTACTGAAAAACCCGCATTACACGAAATGCACAGTGTAGTACATAGTATATGAGTGAGTTGCACTGAAAAACTTAGAATATAAGAAACGCACAGTGTAGTACATAGTATATGAGTGAGATGCACTGAAAAACTGAGAATATAAGAAACGCACAGTGTAGTACATAGTATATGACTGAGTTGCACTGAAAAACTTAGAATTTACTGAAAAACCCGCATTACACGAAATGCACAGTGTAGTACATAGTATATGAGTGAGTTGCACTGAAAAACTTAGAATATAAGAAACGCACAGTGTAGTATATAGTATATGAGTGAGTTGCACTGAAAAACTTAGAATTTACTGAAAAACCCGCATTACACGAAATGCACAGTGTAGTACATAGTATATGAGTGAGTTGCACTGAAAAACTTAGAATATAAGAAACGCACAGTGTAGTACATAGTATATGAGTGAGTTGCACTGAAAAACTTAGAATTTAAGAAACGCACAGTGTAGTACATAGTATATGAGTGAGTTGCACTGAAAAACTTAGAATATAAGAAACGCACAGTGTAGTACATAGTATATGAGTGAGTTGCACTCAAAAACTTAGAATATAAGAAACGCACAGTGTAGTACATAGTATATGAGTGAGTTGCCCTGAAAAACTTAGAATATAAGAAACGCACAGTGTAGTACATAGTATATGAGTGAGTTGCACTGAAAAACTTAGAATTTACTGAAAAACCCGCATTACACGAAATGCACAGTGTAGTACATAGTATATGAGTGAGTTGCACTGAAAAACTTAGAATATAAGAAACGCACAGTGTAGTACATAGTATATGAGTGAGTTGCACTGAAAAACTTAGAATATAAGAAACGCACAGTGTAGTACTTAGTATATGAGTGAGTTGCACTGAAAAACTTAGAATATAAGAAACGCACAGTGTAGTAAATAGTATATGAGTGAGTTGCACTGAAAAACTTAGAATATAAGAAACGCACAGTGTAGTACATAGTATATGAGTGAGTTGCACTGAAAAACTTAGAATATAAGAAACGCACAGTGTAGTACATAGTATATGAGTGAGTTGCACTGAAAAACTTACAATATAAGAAACGCACAGTGTAGTACATAGTATATGAGTGACTTGCACTGAAAAACTAAGAATATAAGAAACGCACAGTGTAGTACATAGTATATGAGTGAGTTGCACTGAAAAACTTAGAATATAAGAAACGCACAGTATAGTACATAGTATATGAGTGATTTGCACTGAAAAACTTAGAATATAAGAAACGCACAGTGTAGTACATAGTATATGAGTGAGTTGCACTGAAAAACTTAGAATATAAGAAACACACAGTGTAGTACATAGTATATGAGTGAGTTGCACTGAAAAACTTAGAATATAAGAAACGCACAGTGTAGTACATAGTATATGAGTGAGTTGCACTGAAAAACTTAGAATTTAAGAAACGCACAGTGTAGTACATAGTATATGAGTGAGTTGCACTGAAAAACTTAGTATATAAGAAACGCACAGTGTAGTACATAGTATATGAGCGAGTTGCACTGAAAAACTTAGAATATAAGAAACGCACAGTGTAGTACATAGTATATGAGTGAGTTGCACTGAAAAACTTAGAATATAAGAAAGGCACAGTGTAGTACATAGTATATGAGTGAGTTGCCCTGAAAAACTTAGAATATAAGAAACGCACAGTGTAGTACATAGTATATGAGTGAGTTGCACTGAAAAACTTAGAATTTACTGAAAAACCCGCATTACACGAAATGCACAGTGTAGTACATAGTATATGAGTGAGTTGCACTGAAAAACTTAGAATATAAGAAACGCACAGTGTAGTACATAGTATATGAGTGAGTTGCACTGAAAAACTTAGAATATAAGAAACGCACAGTGTAGTACTTAGTATATGAGTGAGTTGCACTGAAAAACTTAGAATATAAGAAACGCACAGTGTAGTAAATAGTATATGAGTGAGTTGCACTGAAAAACTTAGAATATAAGAAACGCACAGTGTAGTACATAGTATATGAGTGAGTTGCACTGAAAAACTTAGAATATAAGAAACGCACAGTGTAGTACATAGTATATGAGTGAGTTGCACTGAAAAACTTAGAATATAAGAAACGCACAGTGTAGTACATAGTATATGAGTGAGTTGCACTGAAAAACTAAGAATATAAGAAACGCACAGTGTAGTACATAGTATATGAGTGAGTTGCACTGAAAAACTTAGAATATAAGAAACGCACAGTATAGTACATAGTATATGAGTGATTTGCACTGAAAAACTTAGAATATAAGAAACGCACAGTGTAGTACATAGTATATGAGTGAGTTGCACTGAAAAACTTAGAATTTAAGAAACGCACAGTGTAGTACATAGTATATGAGTGAGTTGCACTGAAAAACTTAGAATATAAGAAACGCACAGTGTAGTACATAGTATATGAGCGAGTTGCACTGAAAAACTTAGAATATAAGAAACGCACAGTGTAGTACATAGTATATGAGTGAGTTGCACTGAAAAACTTAGAATTTACTGAAAAACCCGCATTACACGAAATGCACAGTGTAGTACATAGTATATGAGTGAGTTGCACTGAAAAACTTAGAATATAAGAAACGCACAGTGTAGTACATAGTATATGAGTGAGTTGCACTGAAAAACTTAGAATATAAGAAACGCACAGTATAGTACATAGTATATGAGTGAGTTGCACTGAAAAACTTAGAATATAAGAAACGCACAGTGTAGTACATAGTATATGAGTGAGTTGCACTGAAAAACTTAGAATATAAGAAACGCACAGTGTAGTACATAGTATATGAGTGAGTTGCACTGAAAAACTTAGAATATAAGAAACGCACAGTGTAGTACATAGTATATGAGTGAGTTGCACTGAAAAACTTAGAATTTAAGAAACGCACAGTGTAGTACATAGTATATGAGTGAGTTGCACTGAAAAACTTAGAATATTAGAAACGCACAGTGTAGTACATAGTATATGAGTGAATTGCACTGAAAAACTTAGAATTTACTGAAAAACCCGCATTAGACGAAATGCACAGTGTAGTACATTGTATATGAGTGAGTTGCACTGAAAAACTTAGAATATAAGAAACGCACAGTGTAGTACATAGTATATGAGCGAGTTGCACTGAAAAACTTAGAATATAAGAAACGCACAGTGTAGTACATAGTATATGAGTGAGTTGCACTGAAAAACTTAGAATTTACTGAAAAACCCGCATTACACGAAATGCACAGTGTAGTACATAGTATATGAGTGAGTTGCACTGAAAAACTTAGAATATAAGAAACGCACAGTGTAGTACATAGTATATGAGTGAGTTGCACTGAAAAACTTAGAATATAAGCAACGCACAGTGTAGTACATAGTATATGAGTGAGTTGCACTGAAAAACTTAGAATATAAGCAACGCACAGTTTAGTACATAGTATATGAGTGAGTTGCACTGAAAAACTTAGAATATAAGAAACGCACAGTGTAGTACATAGTATATGAGTGAGTTGCACTGAAAAACTTAGAATATAAGAAACGCACAGTGTAGTACATAGTATATGAGTGAGTTGCACTGAAAAACTTAGAATTTACTGAAAAACCCGCATTACACGAAATGCACAGTGTAGTACATAGTATATGAGTGAGTTGCACTGAAAAACTTAGAATATAAGAAACGCACAGTGTAGTACATAGTATATGAGTGAGATGCACTGAAAAACTGAGAATATAAGAAACGCACAGTGTAGTACATAGTATATGACTGAGTTGCACTGAAAAACTTAGAATTTACTGAAAAACCCGCATTACACGAAATGCACAGTGTAGTACATAGTATATGAGTGAGTTGCACTGAAAAACTTAGAATATAAGAAACGCACAGTGTAGTATATAGTATATGAGTGATTTGCACTGAAAAACTTAGAATTTACTGAAAAACCCGCATTACACGAAATGCACAGTGTAGTACATAGTATATGAGTGAGTTGCACTGAAAAACTTAGAATATAAGAAACGCACACTGTAGTACATAGTATATGAGTGAGTTGCACTGAAAAACTTAGAATTTAAGAAACGCACAGTGTAGTACATAGTATATGAGTGAGTTGCACTGAAAAACTTAGAATATAAGAAACGCACAGTGTAGTACATAGTATATGAGTGAGTTGCACTCAAAAACTTAGAATATAAGAAACGCACAGTGTAGTACATAGTATATGAGTGAGTTGCCCTGAAAAACTTAGAATATAAGAAACGCACAGTGTAGTACATAGTATATGAGTGAGTTGCACTGAAAAACTTAGAATTTACTGAAAAACCCGCATTACACGAAATGCACAGTGTAGTACATAGTATATGAGTGAGTTGCACTGAAAAACTTAGAATATAAGAAACGCACAGTGTAGTACATAGTATATGAGTGAGTTGCACTGAAAAACTTAGAATATAAGAAACGCACAGTGTAGTACTTAGTATATGAGTGAGTTGCACTGAAAAACTTAGAATATAAGAAACGCACAGTGTAGTAAATAGTATATGAGTGAGTTGCACTGAAAAACTTAGAATATAAGAAACGCACAGTGTAGTACATAGTATATGAGTGAGTTGCACTGAAAAACTTAGAATATAAGAAACGCACAGTGTAGTACATAGTATATGAGTGTTTGCACTGAAAAACTTACAATATAAGAAACGCACAGTGTAGTACATAGTATATGAGTGACTTGCACTGAAAAACTAAGAATATAAGAAACGCACAGTGTAGTACATAGTATATGAGTGAGTTGCACTGAAAAACTTAGAATATAAGAAACGCACAGTATAGTACATAGTATATGAGTGATTTGCACTGAAAAACTTAGAATATAAGAAACGCACAGTGTAGTACATAGTATATGAGTGAGTTGCACTGAAAAACTTAGAATTTAAGAAACGCACAGTGTAGTACATAGTATATGAGTGAGTTGCACTGAAAAACTTAGAATATAAGAAACGCACAGTGTAGTACATAGTATATGAGCGAGTTGCACTGAAAAACTTAGAATATAAGAAACGCACAGTGTAGTACATAGTATATGAGTGAGTTGCACTGAAAAACTTAGAATTTACTGAAAAACCCGCATTACACGAAATGCACAGTGTAGTACATAGTATATGAGTGAGTTGCACTGAAAAACTTAGAATATAAGAAACGCACAGTGTAGTACATAGTATATGAGTGAGTTGCACTGAAAAACTTAGAATATAAGAAACGCACAGTATAGTACATAGTATATGAGTGAGTTGCACTGAAAAACTTAGAATATAAGAAACGCACAGTGTAGTACATAGTATATGAGTGAGTTGCACTGAAAAACTTAGAATATAAGAAACGCACAGTGTAGTACATAGTATATGAGTGAGTTGCACTGAAAAACTTAGAATATAAGAAACGCACAGTGTAGTACATAGTATATGAGTGAGTTGCACTGAAAAACTTAGAATTTAAGAAACGCACAGTGTAGTACATAGTATATGAGTGAGTTGCACTGAAAAACTTAGAATATTAGAAACGCACAGTGTAGTACATAGTATATGAGTGAATTGCACTGAAAAACTTAGAATTTACTGAAAAACCCGCATTAGACGAAATGCACAGTGTAGTACATTGTATATGAGTGAGTTGCACTGAAAAACTTAGAATATAAGAAACGCACAGTGTAGTACATAGTATATGAGCGAGTTGCACTGAAAAACTTAGAATATAAGAAACGCACAGTGTAGTACATAGTATATGAGTGAGTTGCACTGAAAAACTTAGAATTTACTGAAAAACCCGCATTACACGAAATGCACAGTGTAGTACATAGTATATGAGTGAGTTGCACTGAAAAACTTAGAATATAAGAAACGCACAGTGTAGTACATAGTATATGAGTGAGTTGCACTGAAAAACTTAGAATATAAGCAACGCACAGTGTAGTACATAGTATATGAGTGAGTTGCACTGAAAAACTTAGAATATAAGCAACGCACAGTGTAGTACATAGTATATGAGTGAGTTGCACTGAAAAACTTAGAATATAAGAAACGCACAGTGTAGTACATAGTATATGAGTGAGTTGCACTGAAAAACTTAGAATATAAGAAACGCACAGTGTAGTACATAGTATATGAGTGAGTTGCACTGAAAAACTTAGAATTTACAGAAAAACCCGCATTACACGAAATGCACAGTGTAGTACATAGTATATGAGTGAGTTGCACTGAAAAACTTAGAATATAAGAAACGCACAGTGTAGTACATAGTATATGAGTGAGATGCACTGAAAAACTGAGAATATAAGAAACGCACAGTGTAGTACATAGTATATGAGTGAGTTGCACTGAAAAACTTAGAATATAAGAAACGCACAGTGGAGTACATAGTATATGTGTGAGTTGCACTGAAAAACTTAGAATATAAGAAACGCACAGTGTAGTACATAGTATATGAGTGAGTTGCACTCATAAACTTAGAATATAAGAAACGCACAGTGTAGTACATAGTATATGAGTGAGTTGCACTGAAAAACTTAGAATATAAGAAACGCACAGTGTAGTACATAGTATATGAGTGAGTTGCACTCAAAAACTTAGAATATAAGAAACGCACAGTGTAGTACATAGTATATGAGTGAGTTGCACTGAAAAACTTAGAATATAAGAAACGCACAGTGTAGTACATAGTATATGAGTGAGTTGCACTGAAAAACTTAGAATATAAGAAACGCACAGTGTAGTACATAGTATATGAGTGAGTTGCACTGAAAAACTTAGAATATAAGCAACGCACAGTGTAGTACATAGTATATGAGTGAGTTGCACTGAAAAACTTAGAATATAAGCAACGCACAGTGTAGTACATAGTATATGAGTGAGTTGCACTGAAAAACTTAGAATATAAGAAACGCACAGTGTAGTACATAGTATATGAGTGAGTTGCACTGAAAAACTTAGAATATAAGAAACGCACAGTGTAGTACATAGTATATGAGTGAGTTGCACTGAAAAACTTAGAATTTACTGAAAAACCCGCATTACACGAAATGCACAGTGTAGTACATAGTATATGAGTGAGTTGCACTGAAAAACTTAGAATATAAGAAACGCACAGTGTAGTACATAGTATATGAGTGAGTTGCACTGAAAAACTTAGAATATAAGAAACGCACAGTATAGTACATAGTATATGAGTGAGTTGCACTGAAAAACTTAGAATATAAGAAACGCACAGTGTAGTACATAGTATATGAGTGAGTTGCACTGAAAAACTTAGAATATAAGAAACGCACAGTGTAGTACATAGTATATGAGTGAGTTGCACTGAAAAACTTAGAATATAAGAAACGCACAGTGTAGTACATAGTATATGAGTGAGTTGCACTGAAAAACTTAGAATTTAAGAAACGCACAGTGTAGTACATAGTATATGAGTGAGTTGCACTGAAAAACTTAGAATATTAGAAACGCACAGTGTAGTACATAGTATATGAGTGAATTGCACTGAAAAACTTAGAATTTACTGAAAAACCCGCATTAGACGAAATGCACAGTGTAGTACATTGTATATGAGTGAGTTGCACTGAAAAACTTAGAATATAAGAAACGCACAGTGTAGTACATAGTATATGAGCGAGTTGCACTGAAAAACTTAGAATATAAGAAACGCACAGTGTAGTACATAGTATATGAGTGAGTTGCACTGAAAAACTTAGAATTTACTGAAAAACCCGCATTACACGAAATGCACAGTGTAGTACATAGTATATGAGTGAGTTGCACTGAAAAACTTAGAATATAAGAAACGCACAGTGTAGTACATAGTATATGAGTGAGTTGCACTGAAAAACTTAGAATATAAGCAACGCACAGTGTAGTACATAGTATATGAGTGAGTTGCACTGAAAAACTTAGAATATAAGCAACGCACAGTGTAGTACATAGTATATGAGTGAGTTGCACTGAAAAACTTAGAATATAAGAAACGCACAGTGTAGTACATAGTATATGAGTGAGTTGCACTGAAAAACTTAGAATATAAGAAACGCACAGTGTAGTACATAGTATATGAGTGAGTTGCACTGAAAAACTTAGAATTTACAGAAAAACCCGCATTACACGAAATGCACAGTGTAGTACATAGTATATGAGTGAGTTGCACTGAAAAACTTAGAATATAAGAAACGCACAGTGTAGTACATAGTATATGAGTGAGATGCACTGAAAAACTGAGAATATAAGAAACGCACAGTGTAGTACATAGTATATGAGTGAGTTGCACTGAAAAACTTAGAATATAAGAAACGCACAGTGGAGTACATAGTATATGTGTGAGTTGCACTGAAAAACTTAGAATATAAGAAACGCACAGTGTAGTACATAGTATATGAGTGAGTTGCACTCATAAACTTAGAATATAAGAAACGCACAGTGTAGTACATAGTATATGAGTGAGTTGCACTGAAAAACTTAGAATATAAGAAACGCACAGTGTAGTACATAGTATATGAGTGAGTTGCACTCAAAAACTTAGAATATAAGAAACGCACAGTGTAGTACATAGTATATGAGTGAGTTGCACTGAAAAACTTAGAATATAAGAAACGCACAGTGTAGTACATAGTATATGAGTGAGTTGCACTGAAAAACTTAGAATATAAGAAACGCACAGTGTAGTACATAGTATATGAGTGAGTTGCACTGAAAAACTTAGAATATAAGCAACGCACAGTGTAGTACATAGTATATGAGTGAGTTGCACTGAAAAACTTAGAATATAAGCAACGCACAGTGTAGTACATAGTATATGAGTGAGTTGCACTGAAAAACTTAGAATATAAGAAACGCACAGTGTAGTACATAGTATATGAGTGAGTTGCACTGAAAAACTTAGAATATAAGAAACGCACAGTGTAGTACATAGTATATGAGTGAGTTGCACTGAAAAACTTAGAATTTACTGAAAAACCCGCATTACACGAAATGCACAGTGTAGTACATAGTATATGAGTGAGTTGCACTGAAAAACTTAGAAATTAAGAAACGCACAGTGTAGTATATAGTATATGAGTGAATTGCACTGAAAAACTTAGAATTTACTGAAAAACCCGCATTACACGAAATGCACAGTGTAGTACATAGTATATGAGTGAGTTGCACTGAAAAACTTAGAATATAAGAAACGCACAGTGTAGTACATAGTATATGAGTGAGTTGCACTGAAAAACTTAGAATTTAAGAAACGCACAGTGTAGTACATAGTATATGAGTGAGTTGCACTGAAAAACTTAGAATATAAGAAACGCACAGTGTAGTACATAGTATATGAGTGAGTTGCACTCAAAAACTTAGAATAAGAAACCCACAGTGTAGTACATAGTATATGAGTGAGTTGCACTGAAAAACTTAGAGTTTAAGAAACGCACAGTGTAGTACATAGTATATGAGTGAGTTGCACTGAAAAACTTAGAATATAAGAAACGCACAGTGTAGTACATAGTATATGAGTGAGTTGCACTGAAAAACTTAGAATATAAGAAACGCACAGTGTAGTACATAGTATATGAGTGAGTTGCACTGAAAAACTTAGAATATAAGAAACGCACATATAGTACATAGTATATGAATGAGTTTCACTGAAAAACTTAGAATTTACTGAAAAAATCGCATTACACGAAATGCACAGTGTAGTACATAGTATATGAGTGAGTTGCACTGAAAAACTTAGAATATAAGAAACACACAGTGTAGTACATAGTATATGAGTGAGTTGCACTGAAAAACTTAGAATATAAGAAACGCACAGTGTAGTACATAGTATATGAGTGAGTTGCACTGAAAAACTTAGAATTTAAGAAACGCACAGTGTAGTACATAGTATATGAGTGAGTTGCACTGAAAAACTTAGTATATAAGAAACGCACAGTGTAGTACATAGTATATGAGCGAGTTGCACTGAAAAACTTAGAATATAAGAAACGCACAGTGTAGTACATAGTATATGAGTGAGTTGCACTGAAAAACTTAGAATATAAGAAAGGCACAGTGTAGTACATAGTATATGAGTGAGTTGCCCTGAAAAACTTAGAATATAAGAAACGCACAGTGTAGTACATAGTATATGAGTGAGTTGCACTGAAAAACTTAGAATTTACTGAAAAACCCGCATTACACGAAATGCACAGTGTAGTACATAGTATATGAGTGAGTTGCACTGAAAAACTTAGAATATAAGAAACGCACAGTGTAGTACATAGTATATGAGTGAGTTGCACTGAAAAACTTAGAATATAAGAAACGCACAGTGTAGTACATAGTATATGAGTGAGTTGCACTGAAAAACTTACAATATAAGAAACGCACAGTGTAGTACATAGTATATGAGTGAGTTGCACTGAAAAACTAAGAATATAAGAAACGCACAGTGTAGTACATAGTATATGAGTGAGTTGCACTGAAAAACTTAGAATATAAGAAACGCACAGTATAGTACATAGTATATGAGTGATTTGCACTGAAAAACTTAGAATATAAGAAACGCACAGTGTAGTACATAGTATATGAGTGAGTTGCACTGAAAAACTTAGAATTTAAGAAACGCACAGTGTAGTACATAGTATATGAGTGAGTTGCACTGAAAAACTTAGAATATAAGAAACGCACAGTGTAGTACATAGTATATGAGCGAGTTGCACTGAAAAACTTAGAATATAAGAAACGCACAGTGTAGTACATAGTATATGAGTGAGTTGCACTGAAAAACTTAGAATTTACTGAAAAACCCGCATTACACGAAATGCACAGTGTAGTACATAGTATATGAGTGAGTTGCACTGAAAAACTTAGAATATAAGAAACGCACAGTGTAGTACATAGTATATGAGTGAGTTGCACTGAAAAACTTAGAATATAAGAAATGCACAGTATAGTACATAGTATATGAGTGAGTTGCACTGAAAAACTTAGAATATAAGAAACGCACAGTGTAGTACATAGTATATGAGTGAGTTGCACTGAAAAACTTAGAATATAAGAAACGCACAGTGTAGTACATAGTATATGAGTGAGTTGCACTGAAAAACTTAGAATATAAGAAACGCACAGTGTAGTACATAGTATATGAGTGAGTTGCACTGAAAAACTTAGAATTTAAGAAACGCACAGTGTAGTACATAGTATATGAGTGAGTTGCACTGAAAAACTTAGAATATTAGAAACGCACAGTGTAGTACATAGTATATGAGTGAATTGCACTGAAAAACTTAGAATTTACTGAAAAACCCGCATTAGACGAAATGCACAGTGTAGTACATTGTATATGAGTGAGTTGCACTGAAAAACTTAGAATTTAAGAAACGCACAGTGTAGTACATAGTATATGAGCGAGTTGCACTGAAAAACTTAGAATATAAGAAACGCACAGTGTAGTACATAGTATATGAGTGAGTTGCACTGAAAAACTTAGAATTTACTGAAAAACCCGCATTACACGAAATGCACAGTGTAGTACATAGTATATGAGTGAGTTGCACTGAAAAACTTAGAATATAAGAAACGCACAGTGTAGTACATAGTATATGAGTGAGTTGCACTGAAAAACTTAGAATATAAGCAACGCACAGTGTAGTACATAGTATATGAGTGAGTTGCACTGAAAAATTTAGAATATAAGCAACGCACAGTGTAGTACATAGTATATGAGTGAGTTGCACTGAAAAACTTAGAATATAAGAAACGCACAGTGTAGTACATAGTATATGAGTGAGTTGCACTGAAAAACTTAGAATATAAGAAACGCACAGTGTAGTACATAGTATATGAGTGAGTTGCACTGAAAAACTTAGAATTTACTGAAAAACCCGCATTACACGAAATGCACAGTGTAGTACATAGTATATGAGTGAGTTGCACTGAAAAACTTAGAATATAAGAAACGCACAGTGTAGTACATAGTATATGAGTGAGATGCACTGAAAAACTGAGAATATAAGAAACGCACAGTGTAGTACATAGTATATGACTGAGTTGCACTGGTAAACTTAGAATTTACTGAAAAACCCGCATTACACGAAATGCACAGTGTAGTACATAGTATATGAGTGAGTTGCACTGAAAAACTTAGAATATAAGAAACGCACAGTGTAGTATATAGTATATGAGTGAGTTGCACTGAAAAACTTAGAATTTACTGAAAAACCCGCATTACACGAAATGCACAGTGTAGTACATAGTATATGAGTGAGTTGCACTGAAAAACTTAGAATATAAGAAACGCACAGTGTAGTACATAGTATATGAGTGAGTTGCACTGAAAAACTTAGAATTTAAGAAACGCACAGTGTAGTACATAGTATATGAGTGAGTTGCACTGAAAAACTTAGAATATAAGAAACGCACAGTGTAGTACATAGTATATGAGTGAGTTGCACTCAAAAACTTAGAATATAAGAAACGCACAGTGTAGTACATAGTATATGAGTGAGTTGCACTGAAAAACTTAGAATATAAGAAACGCACAGTGGAGTACATAGTATATGTGTGAGTTGCACTGAAAAACTTAGAATATAAGAAACGCACAGTGTAGTACATAGTATATGAGTGAGTTGCTCTCAAAAACTTAGAATATAAGAAACGCACAGTGTAGTACATAGTATATGAGTGAGTTGCACTGAAAAACTTAGAATATAAGAAACGCACAGTGTAGTACATAGTATATGAGTGAGTTGCACTCAAAAACTTAGAATATAAGAAACGCACAGTGTAGTACATAGTATATGAGTGAGTTGCACTGAAAAACTTAGAATATAAGAAACGCACAGTGTAGTACATAGTATATGAGTGAGTTGCACTGAAAAACTTAGAATATAAGAAACGCACAGTGTAGTACATAGTATATGAGTGAGTTGCACTGAAAAACTTAGAATATAAGAAACGCACAGTGTAGTACATAGTATATGAGTGAGTTGCACTGAAAAACTTAGAATATAAGAAACGCACATATAGTACATAGTATATGAATGAGTTGCACTGAAAAACTTAGAATTTACTGAAAAAATCGCATTACACGAAATGCACAGTGTAGTACATAGTATATGAGTGAGTTGCACTGAAAAACTTAGAATATAAGAAACACACAGTGTAGTACATAGTATATGAGTGAGTTGCACTGAAAAACTTGGAATATAAGAAACGCACAGTGTAGTACATAGTATATGAGTGAGTTGCACTGAAAAACTTAGAATTTAAGAAACGCACAGTGTAGTACATAGTATATGAGTGAGTTGCACTGAAAAACTTAGTATATAAGAAACGCACAGTGTAGTACATAGTATATGAGCGAGTTGCACTGAAAAACTTAGAATATAAGAAACGCACAGTGTAGTACATAGTATATGAGTGAGTTGCACTGAAAAACTTAGAATATAAGAAAGGCACAGTGTAGTACATAGTATATGAGTGAGTTGCCCTGAAAAACTTAGAATATAAGAAACGCACAGTGTAGTACATAGTATATGAGTGAGTTGCACTGAAAAACTTAGAATTTACTGAAAAACCCGCATTACACGAAATGCACAGTGTAGTACATAGTATATGAGTGAGTTGCACTGAAAAACTTAGAATATAAGAAACGAACAGTGTAGTACATAGTATATGAGTGAGTTGCACTGAAAAACTTAGAATATAAGAAACGCACAGTGTAGTACTTAGTATATGAGTGAGTTGCACTGAAAAACTTAGAATATAAGAAACGCACAGTGTAGTAAATAGTATATGAGTGAGTTGCACTGAAAAACTTAGAATATAAGAAACGCACAGTGTAGTACATAGTATATGAGTGAGTTGCACTGAAAAACTTAGAATATAAGAAACGCACAGTGTAGTGCATAGTATATGAGTGAGTTGCACTGAAAAACTTACAACATAAGAAACGCACAGTGTAGTACATAGTATATGAGTGAGTTGCACTGAAAAACTAAGAATATAAGAAACGCACAGTGTAGTACATAGTATATGAGTGAGTTGCACTGAAAAACTTAGAATATAAGAAACGCACAGTATAGTACATAGTATATGAGTGATTTGCACTGAAAAACTTAGAATATAAGAAACGCACAGTGTAGTACATAGTATATGAGTGAGTTGCACTGAAAAACTTAGAATTTAAGAAACGCACAGTGTAGTACATAGTATATGAGTGAGTTGCACTGAAAAACTTAGAATATAAGAAACGCACAGTGTAGTACATAGTATATGAGCGAGTTGCACTGAAAAACTTAGAATATAAGAAACGCACAGTGTAGTACATAGTATATGAGTGAGTTGCACTGAAAAACTTAGAATTTACTGAAAAACCCGCATTACACGAAATGCACAGTGTAGTACATAGTATATGAGTGAGTTGCACTGAAAAACTTAGAATATAAGAAACGCACAGTGTAGTACATAGTATATGAGTGAGTTGCACTGAAAAACTTAGAATATAAGAAACGCACAGTATAGTACATAGTATATGAGTGAGTTGCACTGAAAAACTTAGAATATAAGAAACGCACAGTGTAGTACATAGTATATGAGTGAGTTGCACTGAAAAACTTAGAATATAAGAAACGCACAGTGTAGTACATAGTATATGAGTGAGTTGCACTGAAAAACTTAGAATATAAGAAACGCACAGTGTAGTACATAGTATATGAGTGAGTTGCACTGAAAAACTTAGAATTTAAGAAACGCACAGTGTAGTACATAGTATATGAGTGAGTTGCACTGAAAAACTTAGAATATTAGAAACGCACAGTGTAGTACATAGTATATGAGTGAATTGCACTGAAAAACTTAGAATTTACTGAAAAACCCGCATTAGACGAAATGCACAGTGTAGTACATTGTATATGAGTGAGTTGCACTGAAAAACTTAGAATATAAGAAACGCACAGTGTAGTACATAGTATATGAGCGAGTTGCACTGAAAAACTTAGAATATAAGAAACGCACAGTGTAGTACATAGTATATGAGTGAGTTGCACTGAAAAACTTAGAATTTACTGAAAAACCCGCATTACACGAAATGCACAGTGTAGTACATAGTATATGAGTGAGTTGCACTGAAAAACTTAGAATATAAGAAACGCACAGTGTAGTACATAGTATATGAGTGAGTTGCACTGAAAAACTTAGAATATAAGCAACGCACAGTGTAGTACATAGTATATGAGTGAGTTGCACTGAAAAACTTAGAATATAAGCGCACAGTGTAGTACATAGTATATGAGTGAGTTGCACTGAAAAACTTAGAATATAAGAAACGCACAGTGTAGTACATAGTATATGAGTGAGTTGCACTGAAAAACTTAGAATATAAGAAACGCACAGTGTAGTACATAGTATATGAGTGAGTTGCACTGAAAAACTTAGAATTTACTGAAAAACCCGCATTACACGAAATGCACAGTGTAGTACATAGTATATGAGTGAGTTGCACTGAAAAACTTAGAATATAAGAAACGCACAGTGTAGTACATAGTATATGAGTGAGATGCACTGAAAAACTGAGAATATAAGAAACGCACAGTGTAGTACATAGTATATGACTGAGTTGCACTGAAAACTTAGAATTTACTGAAAAACCCGCATTACACGAAATGCACAGTGTAGTACATAGTATATGAGTGAGTTGCACTGAAAAACTTAGAATATAAGAAACGCACAGTGTAGTATATAGTATATGAGTGAGTTGCACTGAAAAACTTAGAATTTACTGAAAAACCCGCATTACACGAAATGCACAGTGTAGTACATAGTATATGAGTGAGTTGCACTGAAAAACTTAGAATATAAGAAACGCACAGTGTAGTACATAGTATATGAGTGAGTTGCACTGAAAAACTTAGAATTTAAGAAACGCACAGTGTAGTACATAGTATATGAGTGAGTTGCACTGAAAAACTTAGAATATAAGAAACGCACAGTGTAGTACATAGTATATGAGTGAGTTGCACTCAAAAACTTAGAATATAAGAAACGCACAGTGTAGTACATAGTATATGAGTGAGTTGCACTGAAAAACTTAGAATATAAGAAACGCACAGTGTAGTACATAGTATATGAGTGAGTTGCACTGAAAAACTTAGAATATAAGAAACGCACAGTGGAGTACATAGTATATGTGTGAGTTGCACTGAAAAACTTAGAATATAAGAAACGCACAGTGTAGTACATAGTATATGAGTGAGTTGCACTCAAAAACTTAGAATATAAGAAACGCACAGTGTAGTACATAGTATATGAGTGAGTTGCACTGAAAAACTTAGAATATAAGAAACGCACAGTGTAGTACATAGTATATGAGTGAGTTGCACTCAAAAACTTAGAATATAAGAAACGCACAGTGTAGTACATAGTATATGAGTGAGTTGCACTGAAAAACTTAGAATATAAGAAACGCACAGTGTAGTACATAGTATATGAGTGAGTTGCACTGAAAAACTTAGAATATAAGAAACGCACAGTGTAGTACATAGTATATGAGTGAGTTGCACTGAAAAACTTAGAATATAAGAAACGCACAGTGTAGTACATAGTATATGAGTGAGTTGCACTGAAAAACTTAGAATATAAGAAACGCACATATAGTACATAGTATATGAATGAGTTGCACTGAAAAACTTAGAATTTACTGAAAAAATCGCATTACACGAAATGCACAGTGTAGTACATAGTATATGAGTGAGTTGCACTGAAAAACTTAGAATATAAGAAACACACAGTGTAGTACATAGTATATGAGTGAGTTGCACTGAAAAACTTGGAATATAAGAAACGCACAGTGTAGTACATAGTATATGAGTGAGTTGCACTGAAAAACTTAGAATTTAAGAAACGCACAGTGTAGTACATAGTATATGAGTGAGTTGCACTGAAAAACTTAGTATATAAGAAACGCACAGTGTAGTACATAGTATATGAGCGAGTTGCACTGAAAAACTTAGAATATAAGAAACGCACAGTGTAGTACATAGTATATGAGTGAGTTGCACTGAAAAACTTAGAATATAAGAAAGGCACAGTGTAGTACATAGTATATGAGTGAGTTGCCCTGAAAAACTTAGAATATAAGAAACGCACAGTGTAGTACATAGTATATGAGTGAGTTGCACTGAAAAACTTAGAATTTACTGAAAAACCCGCATTACACGAAATGCACAGTGTAGTACATAGTATATGAGTGAGTTGCACTGAAAAACTTAGAATATAAGAAACGCACAGTGTAGTACATAGTATATGAGTGAGTTGCACTGAAAAACTTAGAATATAAGAAACGCACAGTGTAGTACTTAGTATATGAGTGAGTTGCACTGAAAAACTTAGAATATAAGAAACGCACAGTGTAGTAAATAGTATATGAGTGAGTTGCACTGAAAAACTTAGAATATAAGAAACGCATAGTGTAGTACATAGTATATGAGTGAGTTGCACTGAAAAACTTAGAATATAAGAAACGCACAGTGTAGTGCATAGTATATGAGTGAGTTGCACTGAAAAACTTACAATATAAGAAACGCACAGTGTAGTACATAGTATATGAGTGAGTTGCACTGAAAAACTAAGAATATAAGAAACGCACAGTGTAGTACATAGTATATGAGTGAGTTGCACTGAAAAACTTAGAATATAAGAAACGCACAGTATAGTACATAGTATATGAGTGATTTGCACTGAAAAACTTAGAATATAAGAAACGCACAGTGTAGTACATAGTATATGAGTGAGTTGCACTGAAAACTTAGAATTTGAGAAACGCACAGTGTAGTACATAGTATATGAGTGAGTTGCACTGAAAAACTTAGAATATAAGAAACGCACAGTGTAGTACATAGTATATGAGCGAGTTGCACTGAAAAACTTAGAATATAAGAAACGCACAGTGTAGTACATAGTATATGAGTGAGTTGCACTGAAAAACTTAGAATTTACTGAAAAACCCGCATTACACGAAATGCACAGTGTAGTACAGAGTATATGAGTGAGTTGCACTGAAAAACTTAGAATATAAGAAACGCACAGTGTAGTACATAGTATATGAGTGAGTTGCACTGAAAAACTTAGAATATAAGAAACGCACAGTATAGTACATAGTATATGAGTGAGTTGCACTGAAAAACTTAGAATATAAGAAACGCACAGTGTAGTACATAGTATATGAGTGAGTTGCACTGAAAAACTTAGAATATAAGAAACGCACAGTGTAGTACATAGTATATGAGTGAGTTGCACTGAAAAACTTAGAATATAAGAAACGCACAGTGTAGTACATAGTATATGAGTGAGTTGCACTGAAAAACTTAGAATTTAAGAAACGCACAGTGTAGTACATAGTATATGAGTGAGTTGCACTGAAAAACTTAGAATATTAGAAACGCACAGTGTAGTACATAGTATATGAGTGAATTGCACTGAAAAACTTAGAATTTACTGAAAAACCCGCATTAGACGAAATGCACAGTGTAGTACATTGTATATGAGTGAGTTGCACTGAAAAACTTAGAATATAAGAAACGCACAGTGTAGTACATAGTATATGAGCGAGTTGCACTGAAAAACTTAGAATATAAGAAACGCACAGTGTAGTACATAGTATATGAGTGAGTTGCACTGAAAAACTTAGAATTTACTGAAAAACCCGCATTACACGAAATGCACAGTGTAGTACATAGTATATGAGTGAGTTGCACTGAAAAACTTAGAATATAAGAAACGCACAGTGTAGTACATAGTATATGAGTGAGTTGCACTGAAAAACTTAGAATATAAGCAACGCACAGTGTAGTACATAGTATATGAGTGAGTTGCACTGAAAAACTTAGAATATAAGAAACGCACAGTATAGTACATAGTATATGAGTGAGTTGCACTGAAAAACTTAGAATATAAGAAACGCACAGTGTAGTACATAGTATATGAGTGAGTTGCACTGAAAAACTTAGAATATAAGAAACGCACATATAGTACATAGTATATGAATGAGTTGCACTGAAAAACTTAGAATTTACTGAAAAAATCGCATTACACGAAATGCACAGTGTAGTACATAGTATATGAGTGAGTTGCACTGAAAAACTTAGAATATAAGAAACACACAGTGTAGTACATAGTATATGAGTGAGTTGCACTGAAAAACTTGGAATATAAGAAACGCACAGTGTAGTACATAGTATATGAGTGAGTTGCACTGAAAAACTTAGAATTTAAGAAACGCACAGTGTAGTACATAGTATATGAGTGAGTTGCACTGAAAAACTTAGTATATAAGAAACGCACAGTGTAGTACATAGTATATGAGCGAGTTGCACTGAAAAACTTAGAATATAAGAAACGCACAGTGTAGTACATAGTATATGAGTGAGTTGCACTGAAAAACTTAGAATATAAGAAAGGCACAGTGTAGTACATAGTATATGAGTGAGTTGCCCTGAAAAACTTAGAATATAAGAAACGCACAGTGTAGTACATAGTATATGAGTGAGTTGCACTGAAAAACTTAGAATTTACTGAAAAACCCGCATTACACGAAATGCACAGTGTAGTACATAGTATATGAGTGAGTTGCACTGAAAAACTTAGAATATAAGAAACGCACAGTGTAGTACATAGTATATGAGTGAGTTGCACTGAAAAACTTAGAATATAAGAAACGCACAGTGTAGTACTTAGTATATGAGTGAGTTGCACTGAAAAACTTAGAATATAAGAAACGCACAGTGTAGTAAATAGTATATGAGTGAGTTGCACTGAAAAACTTAGAATATAAGAAACGCACAGTGTAGTACATAGTATATGAGTGAGTTGCACTGAAAAACTTAGAATATAAGAAACGCACAGTGTAGTGCATAGTATATGAGTGAGTTGCACTGAAAAACTTACAATATAAGAAACGCACAGTGTAGTACATAGTATATGAGTGAGTTGCACTGAAAAACTAAGAATATAAGAAACGCACAGTGTAGTACATAGTATATGAGTGAGTTGCACTGAAAAACTTAGAATATAAGAAACGCACAGTATAGTACATAGTATATGAGTGATTTGCACTGAAAAACTTAGAATATAAGAAACGCACAGTGTAGTACATAGTATATGAGTGAGTTGCACTGAAAAACTTAGAATATAAGAAACGCACAGTGTAGTAAATAGTATATGAGTGAGTTGCACTGAAAAACTTAGAATATAAGAAACGCACAGTGTAGTACATAGTATATGAGTGAGTTGCACTGAAAAACTTAGAATATAAGAAACGCACAGTGTAGTGCATAGTATATGAGTGAGTTGCACTGAAAAACTTACAATATAAGAAACGCACAGTGTAGTACATAGTATATGAGTGAGTTGCACTGAAAAACTAAGAATATAAGAAACGCACAGTGTAGTACATAGTATATGAGTGAGTTGCACTGAAAAACTTAGAATATAAGAAACGCACAGTATAGTACATAGTATATGAGTGATTTGCACTGAAAAACTTAGAATATAAGAAACGCACAGTGTAGTACATAGTATATGAGTGAGTTGCACTGAAAAACTTAGAATTTAAGAAACGCACAGTGTAGTACATAGTATATGAGTGAGTTGCACTGAAAAACTTAGAATATAAGAAACGCACAGTGTAGTACATAGTATATGAGCGAGTTGCACTGAAAAACTTAGAATATAAGAAACGCACAGTGTAGTACATAGTATATGAGTGAGTTGCACTGAAAAACTTAGAATTTACTGAAAAACCCGCATTACACGAAATGCACAGTGTAGTACATAGTATATGAGTGAGTTGCACTGAAAAACTTAGAATATAAGAAACGCACAGTGTAGTACATAGTATATGAGTGAGTTGCACTGAAAAACTTAGAATATAAGAAACGCACAGTATAGTACATAGTATATGAGTGAGTTGCACTGAAAAACTTAGAATATAAGAAACGCACAGTGTAGTACATAGTATATGAGTGAGTTGCACTGAAAAACTTAGAATATAAGAAACGCACAGTGTAGTACATAGTATATGAGTGAGTTGCACTGAAAAACTTAGAATATAAGAAACGCACAGTGTAGTACATAGTATATGAGTGAGTTGCACTGAAAAACTTAGAATTTAAGAAACGCACAGTGTAGTACATAGTATATGAGTGAGTTGCACTGAAAAACTTAGAATATTAGAAACGCACAGTGTAGTACATAGTATATGAGTGAATTGCACTGAAAAACTTAGAATTTACTGAAAAACCCGCATTAGACGAAATGCACAGTGTAGTACATTGTATATGAGTGAGTTGCACTGAAAAACTTAGAATATAAGAAACGCACAGTGTAGTACATAGTATATGAGCGAGTTGCACTGAAAAACTTAGAATATAAGAAACGCACAGTGTAGTACATAGTATATGAGTGAGTTGCACTGAAAAACTTAGAATTTACTGAAAAACCCGCATTACACGAAATGCACAGTGTAGTACATAGTATATGAGTGAGTTGCACTGAAAAACTTAGAATATAAGAAACGCACAGTGTAGTACATAGTATATGAGTGAGTTGCACTGAAAAACTTAGAATATAAGCAACGCACAGTGTAGTACATAGTATATGAGTGAGTTGCACTGAAAAACTTAGAATATAAGAAACGCACAGTATAGTACATAGTATATGAGTGAGTTGCACTGAAAAACTTAGAATATAAGAAACGCACAGTGTAGTACATAGTATATGAGTGAGTTGCACTGAAAAACTTAGAATATAAGAAACGCACATATAGTACATAGTATATTAATGAGTTGCACTGAAAAACTTAGAATTTACTGAAAAAATCGCATTACACGAAATGCACAGTGTAGTACATAGTATATGAGTGAGTTGCACTGAAAAACTTAGAATATAAGAAACACACAGTGTAGTACATAGTATATGAGTGAGTTGCACTGAAAAACTTGGAATATAAGAAACGCACAGTGTAGTACATAGTATATGAGTGAGTTGCACTGAAAAACTTAGAATTTAAGAAACGCACAGTGTAGTACATAGTATATGAGTGAGTTGCACTGAAAAACTTAGTATATAAGAAACGCACAGTGTAGTACATAGTATATGAGCGAGTTGCACTGAAAAACTTAGAATATAAGAAACGCACAGTGTAGTACATAGTATATGAGTGAGTTGCACTGAAAAACTTAGAATATAAGAAAGGCACAGTGTAGTACATAGTATATGAGTGAGTTGCCCTGAAAAACTTAGAATATAAGAAACGCACAGTGTAGTACATAGTATATGAGTGAGTTGCACTGAAAAACTTAGAATTTACTGAAAAACCCGCATTACACGAAATGCACAGTGTAGTACATAGTATATGAGTGAGTTGCACTGAAAAACTTAGAATATAAGAAACGCACAGTGTAGTACATAGTATATGAGTGAGTTGCACTGAAAAACTTAGAATATAAGAAACGCACAGTGTAGTACTTAGTATATGAGTGAGTTGCACTGAAAAACTTAGAATATAAGAAACGCACAGTGTAGTAAATAGTATATGAGTGAGTTGCACTGAAAAACTTAGAATATAAGAAACGCACAGTGTAGTGCATAGTATATGAGTGAGTTGCACTGAAAAACTTACAATATAAGAAACGCACAGTGTAGTACATAGTATATGAGTGAGTTGCACTGAAAAACTAAGAATATAAGAAACGCACAGTGTAGTACATAGTATATGAGTGAGTTGCACTGAAAAACTTAGAATATAAGAAACGCACAGTATAGTACATAGTATATGAGTGATTTGCACTGAAAAACTTAGAATATAAGAAACGCACAGTGTAGTACATAGTATATGAGTGAGTTGCACTGAAAAACATAGAATTTAAGAAACGCACAGTGTAGTACATAGTATATGAGTGAGTTGCACTGAAAAACTTAGAATATAAGAAACGCACAGTGTAGTACATAGTATATGAGCGAGTTGCACTGAAAAACTTACAATATAAGAAACGCACAGTGTAGTACATAGTATATGAGTGAGTTGCACTGAAAAACTTAGAATTTACTGAAAAACCCGCATTACACGAAATGCACAGTGTAGTACATAGTATATGAGTGAGTTGCACTGAAAAACTTAGAATATAAGAAACGCACAGTGTAGTACATAGTATATGAGTGAGTTGCACTGAAAAACTTAGAATATAAGAAACGCACAGTATAGTACATAGTATATGAGTGAGTTGCACTGAAAAACTTAGAATATAAGAAACGCACAGTGTAGTACATAGTATATGAGTGAGTTGCACTGAAAAACTTAGAATATAAGAAACGCACAGTGTAGTACATAGTATATGAGTGAGTTGCACTGAAAAACTTAGAATATAAGAAACGCACAGTGTAGTACATAGTATATGAGTGAGTTGCACTGAAAAACTTAGAATTTAAGAAACGCACAGTGTAGTACATAGTATATGAGTGAGTTGCACTGAAAAACTTAGAATATTAGAAACGCACAGTGTAGTACATAGTATATGAGTGAATTGCACTGAAAAACTTAGAATTTACTGAAAAACCCGCATTAGACGAAATGCACAGTGTAGTACATTGTATATGAGTGAGTTGCACTGAAAAACTTAGAATATAAGAAACGCACAGTGTAGTACATAGTATATGAGCGAGTTGCACTGAAAAACTTAGAATATAAGAAACGCACAGTGTAGTACATAGTATATGAGTGAGTTGCACTGAAAAACTTAGAATTTACTGAAAAACCCGCATTACACGAAATGCACAGTGTAGTACATAGTATATGAGTGAGTTGCACTGAAAAACTTAGAATATAAGAAACGCACAGTGTAGTACATAGTATATGAGTGAGTTGCACTGAAAACTTAGAATATAAGCAACGCACAGTGTAGTACATAGTATATGAGTGAGTTGCACTGAAAAACTTAGAATATAAGAAACGCACAGTATAGTACATAGTATATGAGTGAGTTGCACTGAAAAATTTAGAATATAAGAAACGCACAGTGTAGTACATAGTATATGAGTGAGTTGCACTGAAAAACTTAGAATATAAGAAACGCACAGTGTAGTACATAGTATATGAGTGAGTTGCACTGAAAAACTTAGAATTTAAGAAACGCACAGTGTAGTACATAGTATATGAGTGAGTTGCACTGAAAAACTTAGAATATAAGAAACGCACAGTGTAGTACATAGTATATGAGTGAATTGCACTGAAAAACTTAGAATTTACTGAAAAACCCTCATTAGACGAAATGCACAGTGTAGTACATTGTATATGAGTGAGTTGCACTGAAAAACTTAGAATTTACTGAAAAACCCGCATTAGACGAAATGCACAGTGTAGTATATTGTATATGAGTGATTTACACTGAAAAACTTAGAATTTACTGAAAAACCCGCATTAGACGAAATGCACAGTGTAGTATATAGTATATGAGTGAGTTGCACTGAAAAACTTAGAATATAAGAAACGCACAGTGTAGTACATAGGATATGAGTGAGTTGCACTGAAAAACTTAGAATATAAGAAACGCACAGTGTAGTACATAGTATATGAGTGAGTTGCACTCAAAAACTTAGAATATAAGAAACGCACAGTGTAGTACATAGTATATGAGTGAGTTGCACTGAAAAACTTAGAATATAAGAAACGCACAGTGTAGTACATAGTATATGAGTGAGTTGCACTGAAAAACTTAGAATATAAGAAACGCACAGTGTAGTACATAGTATATGAGTGAGTTGCACTGAAAAACTTAGAATATAAGCAACGCACAGTGTAGTACATAGTATATGAGTGAGTTGCACTGAAAAACTTAGAATATAAGCAACGCACAGTGTAGTACATAGTATATGAGTGAGTTGCACTGAAAAACTTAGAATATAAGAAACGCACAGTGTAGTACATAGTATATGAGTGAGTTGCACTGAAAAACTTAGAATATAAGAAACGCACAGTGTAGTACATAGTATATGAGTGAGTTGCACTGAAAAACTTAGAATTTACTGAAAAACCCGCATTACACGAAATGCACAGTGTAGTACATAGTATATGAGTGAGTTGCACTGAAAAACTTAGAATATAAGAAACGCACAGTGTAGTACATAGTATATGAGTGAGTTGCACTGAAAAACTGAGATATAAGAAACGCACAGTGTAGTACATAGTATATGACTGAGTTGCACTGAAAAACTTAGAATTTACTGAAAACCCGCATTACACGAAATGCACAGTGTAGTACATAGTATATGAGTGAGTTGCACTGAAAAACTTAGAATATAAGAAACGCACAGTGTAGTACATAGTATATGAGTGAGTTGCACTGAAAAACTTAGAATATAAGAAAGGCACAGTGTAGTACATAGTATATGAGTGAGTTGCCCTGAAAAACTTAGAATATAAGAAACGCACAGTGTAGTACATAGTATATGAGTGAGTTGCACTGAAAAACTTAGAATTTACTGAAAAACCCGCATTACACGAAATGCACAGTGTAGTACATAGTATATGAGTGAGTTGCACTGAAAAACTTAGAATATAAGAAACGCACAGTGTAGTACATAGTATATGAGTGAGTTGCACTGAAAAACTTAGAATATAAGAAACGCACAGTGTAGTACTTAGTATATGAGTGAGTTGCACTGAAAAACTTAGAATATAAGAAACGCACAGTGTAGTAAATAGTATATGAGTGAGTTGCACTGAAAAACTTAGAATATAAGAAACGCACAGTGTAGTACATAGTATATGAGTGAGTTGCACTGAAAAACTTAGAATATAAGAAACGCACAGTGTAGTGCATAGTATATGAGTGAGTTGCACTGAAAAACTTACAATATAAGAAACGCACAGTGTAGTACATAGTATATGAGTGAGTTGCACTGAAAAACTAAGAATATAAGAAACGCACAGTGTAGTACATAGTATATGAGTGAGTTGCACTGAAAAACTTAGAATATAAGAAACGCACAGTATAGTACATAGTATATGAGTGATTTGCACTGAAAAACTTAGAATATAAGAAACGCACAGTGTAGTACATAGTATATGAGTGAGTTGCACTGAAAAACTTAGAATTTAAGAAACGCACAGTGTAGTACATAGTATATGAGTGAGTTGCACTGAAAAACTTAGAATATAAGAAACGCACAGTGTAGTACATAGTATATGAGCGAGTTGCACTGAAAAACTTAGAATATAAGAAACGCACAGTGTAGTACATAGTATATGAGTGAGTTGCACTGAAAAACTTAGAATTTACTGAAAAACCCGCATTACACGAAATGCACAGTGTAGTACATAGTATATGAGTGAGTTGCACTGAAAAACTTAGAATATAAGAAACGCACAGTGTAGTACATAGTATATGAGTGAGTTGCACTGAAAAACTTAGAATATAAGAAACGCACAGTATAGTACATAGTATATGAGTGAGTTGCACTGAAAAACTTAGAATATAAGAAACGCACAGTGTAGTACATAGTATATGAGTGAGTTGCACTGAAAAACTTAGAATATAAGAAACGCACAGTGTAGTACATAGTATATGAGTGAGTTGCACTGAAAAACTTAGAATATAAGAAACGCACAGTGTAGTACATAGTATATGAGTGAGTTGCACTGAAAAACTTAGAATTTAAGAAACGCACAGTGTAGTACATAGTATATGAGTGAGTTGCACTGAAAAACTTAGAATATTAGAAACGCACAGTGTAGTACATAGTATATGAGTGAATTGCACTGAAAAACTTAGAATTTACTGAAAAACCCGCATTAGACGAAATGCACAGTGTAGTACATTGTATATGAGTGAGTTGCACTGAAAAACTTAGAATATAAGAAACGCACAGTGTAGTACATAGTATATGAGCGAGTTGCACTGAAAAACTTAGAATATAAGAAACGCACAGTGTAGTACATAGTATATGAGTGAGTTGCACTGAAAAACTTAGAATTTACTGAAAAACCCGCATTACACGAAAGGCACAGTGTAGTACATAGTATATGAGTGAGTTGCACTGAAAAACTTAGAATATAAGAAACGCACAGTGTAGTACATAGTATATGAGTGAGTTGCACTGAAAAACTTAGAATATAAGCAACGCACAGTGTAGTACATAGTATATGAGTGAGTTGCACTGAAAAACTTAGAATATAAGAAACGCACAGTATAGTACATAGTATATGAGTGAGTTGCACTGAAAAACTTAGAATATAAGAAACGCACAGTGTAGTACATAGTATATGAGTGAGTTGCACTGAAAAACTTAGAATATAAGAAACGCACAGTGTAGTACATAGTATATGAGTGAGTTGCACTGAAAAACTTAGAATTTAAGAAACGCACAGTGTAGTACATAGTATATGAGTGAGTTGCACTGAAAAACTTAGAATATAAGAAACGCACAGTGTAGTACATAGTATATGAGTGAATTGCACTGAAAAACTTAGAATTTACTGAAAAACCCTCATTAGACGAAATGCACAGTGTAGTACATTGTATATGAGTGAGTTGCACTGAAAAACTTAGAATTTACTGAAAAACCCGCATTAGACGAAATGCACAGTGTAGTATATTGTATATGAGTGATTTACACTGAAAAACTTAGAATTTACTGAAAAACCCGCATTAGACGAAATGCACAGTGTAGTATATAGTATATGAGTGAGTTGCACTGAAAAACTTAGAATATAAGAAACGCACAGTGTAGTACATAGGATATGAGTGAGTTGCACTGAAAAACTTAGAATATAAGAAACGCACAGTGTAGTACATAGTATATGAGTGAGTTGCACTCAAAAACTTAGAATATAAGAAACGCACAGTGTAGTACATAGTATATGAGTGAGTTGCACTGAAAAACTTAGAATATAAGAAACGCACAGTGTAGTACATAGTATATGAGTGAGTTGCACTGAAAAACTTAGAATATAAGAAACGCACAGTGTAGTACATAGTATATGAGTGAGTTGCACTGAAAAACTTAGAATATAAGCAACGCACAGTGTAGTACATAGTATATGAGTGAGTTGCACTGAAAAACTTAGAATATAAGCAACGCACAGTGTAGTACATAGTATATGAGTGAGTTGCACTGAAAAACTTAGAATATAAGAAACGCACAGTGTAGTACATAGTATATGAGTGAGTTGCACTGAAAAACTTAGAATATAAGAAACGCACAGTGTAGTACATAGTATATGAGTGAGTTGCACTGAAAAACTTAGAATTTACTGAAAAACCCGCATTACACGAAATGCACAGTGTAGTACATAGTATATGAGTGAGTTGCACTGAAAAACTTAGAATATAAGAAACGCACAGTGTAGTACATAGTATATGAGTGAGTTGCACTGAAAAACTGAGAATATAAGAAACGCACAGTGTAGTACATAGTATATGACTGAGTTGCACTGAAAAACTTAGAATTTACTGAAAACCCGCATTACACGAAATGCACAGTGTAGTACATAGTATATGAGTGAGTTGCACTGAAAAACTTAGAATATAAGAAACGCACAGTGTAGTATATAGTATATGAGTGAGTTGCACTGAAAAACTTAGAATTTACTGAAAAACCCGCATTACACGAAATGCACAGTGTAGTACATAGTATATGAGTGAGTTGCACTGAAAAACTTAGAATATAAGAAACGCACAGTGTAGTACATAGTATATGAGTGAGTTGCACTGAAAAACTTAGAATTTAAGAAACGCACAGTGTAGTACATAGTATATGAGTGAGTTGCACTGAAAAACTTAGAATATAAGAAACGCACAGTGTAGTACATAGTATATGAGTGAGTTGCACTCAAAAACTTAGAATATAAGAAACGCACAGTGTAGTACATAGTATATGAGTGAGTTGCACTGAAAAACTTAGAATTTAAGAAACGCACAGTGTAGTACATAGTATATGAGTGAGTTGCACTGAAAAACTTAGAATATAAGAAACGCACAGTGTAGTACATAGTATATGAGTGAGTTGCACTGAAAAACTTAGAATATAAGAAACGCACAGTGTAGTACATAGTATATGAGTGAGTTGCACTGAAAAACTTAGAATATAAGAAACGCACATATAGTACATAGTATATGAGTGAGTTGCACTGAAAAACTTAGAATTTACTGAAAAACCCGCATTACACGAAATGCACAGTGTAGTACATAGTATATGAGTGAGTTGCACTGAAAAACTTAGAATATAAGAAACGCACAGTGTAGTACATAGTATATGAGTGAGTTGCACTGAAAAACTTAGAATATAAGAAACGCACAGTGTAGTACTTAGTATATGAGTGAGTTGCACTGAAAAACTTAGAATATAAGAAACGCACAGTGTAGTACATAGTATATGAGTGAGTTGCACTGAAAAACTTAGAATATAAGAAACGCACAGTGTAGTACATAGTATATGAGTGAGTTGCACTGAAAAACTTACAATATAAGAAACGCACAGTATAGTACATAGTATATGAGTGAGTTGCACTAAAAAACTTAGAATATAAGAAACGCACAGTGTAGTACATAGTATATGAGTGAGTTGCACTGAAAAACTTAGAATTTAAGAAACGCACAGTGTAGTACATAGTATATGAGTGAGTTGCACTGAAAAACTTAGAATATAAGAAACGCACAGTGTAGTACATAGTATATGAGCGAGTTGCACTGAAAAACTTAGAATATAAGAAACGCACAGTGTAGTACATAGTATATGAGTGAGTTGCACTGAAAAACTTAGAATTTACTGAAAAACCCGCATCACACGAAATGCACAGTGTAGTACATAGTATATGAGTGAGTTGCACTGAAAAACTTAGAATATAAGAAACGCACAGTGTAGTACATAGTATATGAGTGAGTTGCACTGAAAAACTTAGAATATAAGAAACGCACAGTGTAGTACATAGTATATGAGTGAGTTGCACTGAAAAACTTAGAATATAAGAAACGCACAGTGTAGTACATAGTATATGAGTGAGTTACAGTGAAAAACTTAGAATTTAAGAAACGCACAGTGTAGTACATAGTATATGAGTGAGTTGCACTAAAAAACTTAGAATATTAGAAACGCACAGTGTAGTACATAGTATATGAGTGAATTGCACTGAAAAACTTAGAATTTACTGAAAAACCCGCATTAGACGAAATGCACAGTGTAGTACATTGTATATGAGTGAGTTGCACTCAAAAACTTAGAATTTACTGAAAAACCCGCATTAGACGAAATGCACAGTGTAGTATATAGTATATGAGTGAGTTGCACTGAAAAACTTAGAATATAAGAAACGCACAGTGTAGTACATAGTATATGAGCGAGTTGCACTGAAAAACTTAGAATATAAGAAACGCACAGTGTAGTACATAGTATATGAGTGAGTTGCACTGAAAAACTTAGAATTTACTGAAAAACCCGCATTACACGAAATGCACAGTGTAGTACATAGTATATGAGTGAGTTGCACTGAAAAACTTAGAATATAAGAAACGCACAGTGTAGTACATAGTATATGAGTGAGTTGCACTGAAAAACTTAGAATATAAGAAACGCACAGTATAGTACATAGTATATGAGTGAGTTGCACTGAAAAACTTAGAATATAAGAAACGCACAGTGTAGTACATAGTATATGAGTGAGTTGCACTGAAAAACTTAGAATATAAGAAACGCACAGTGTAGTACATAGTATATGAGTGAGTTGCACTGAAAAACTTAGAATATAAGAAACGCACAGTGTAGTACATAGTATATGAGTGAGTTGCACTGAAAAACTTAGAATTTAAGAAACGCACAGTGTAGTACATAGTATATGAGTGAGTTGCACTGAAAAACTTAGAATATTAGAAACGCACAGTGTAGTACATAGTATATGAGTGAATTGCACTGAAAAACTTAGAATTTACTGAAAAACCCGCATTAGACGAAATGCACAGTGTAGTACATTGTATATGAGTGAGTTGCACTGAAAAACTTAGAATATAAGAAACGCACAGTGTAGTACATAGTATATGAGCGAGTTGCACTGAAAAACTTAGAATATAAGAAACGCACAGTGTAGTACATAGTATATGAGTGAGTTGCACTGAAAAACTTAGAATTTACTGAAAAACCCGCATTACACGAAATGCACAGTGTAGTACATAGTATATGAGTGAGTTGCACTGAAAAACTTAGAATATAAGAAACGCACAGTGTAGTACATAGTATATGAGTGAGTTGCACTGAAAAACTTAGAATATAAGCAACGCACAGTGTAGTACATAGTATATGAGTGAGTTGCACTGAAAAACTTAGAATATAAGAAACGCACAGTATAGTACATAGTATATGAGTGAGTTGCACTGAAAAACTTAGAATATAAGAAACGCACAGTGTAGTACATAGTATATGAGTGAGTTGCACTGAAAAACTTAGAATATAAGAAACGCACAGTGTAGTACATAGTATATGAGTGAGTTGCACTGAAAAACTTAGAATTTAAGAAACGCACAGTGTAGTACATAGTATATGAGTGAGTTGCACTGAAAAACTTAGAATATAAGAAACGCACAGTGTAGTACATAGTATATGAGTGAATTGCACTGAAAAACTTAGAATTTACTGAAAAACCCTCATTAGACGAAATGCACAGTGTAGTACATTGTATATGAGTGAGTTGCACTGAAAAACTTAGAATTTACTGAAAAACCCGCATTAGACGAAATGCACAGTGTAGTATATAGTATATGAGTGAGTTGCACTGAAAAACTTAGAATATAAGAAACGCACAGTGTAGTACATAGGATATGAGTGAGTTGCACTGAAAAACTTAGAATATAAGAAACGCACAGTGTAGTACATAGTATATGAGTGAGTTGCACTCAAAAACTTAGAATATAAGAAACGCACAGTGTAGTACATAGTATATGAGTGAGTTGCACTGAAAAACTTAGAATATAAGAAACGCACAGTGTAGTACATAGTATATGAGTGAGTTGCACTGAAAAACTTAGAATATAAGAAACGCACAGTGTAGTACATAGTATATGAGTGAGTTGCACTGAAAAACTTAGAATATAAGCAACGCACAGTGTAGTACATAGTATATGAGTGAGTTGCACTGAAAAACTTAGAATATAAGCAACGCACAGTGTAGTACATAGTATATGAGTGAGTTGCACTGAAAAACTTAGAATATAAGAAACGCACAGTGTAGTACATAGTATATGAGTGAGTTGCACTGAAAAACTTAGAATATAAGAAACGCACAGTGTAGTACATAGTATATGAGTGAGTTGCACTGAAAAACTTAGAATTTACTGAAAAACCCGCATTACACGAAATGCACAGTGTAGTACATAGTATATGAGTGAGTTGCACTGAAAAACTTAGAATATAAGAAACGCACAGTGTAGTACATAGTATATGAGTGAGTTGCACTGAAAAACTGAGAATATAAGAAACGCACAGTGTAGTACATAGTATATGACTGAGTTGCACTGAAAAACTTAGAATTTACTGAAAACCCGCATTACACGAAATGCACAGTGTAGTACATAGTATATGAGTGAGTTGCACTGAAAAACTTAGAATATAAGAAACGCACAGTGTAGTATATAGTATATGAGTGAGTTGCACTGAAAAACTTAGAATTTACTGAAAAACCCGCATTACACGAAATGCACAGTGTAGTACATAGTATATGAGTGAGTTGCACTGAAAAACTTAGAATATAAGAAACGCACAGTGTAGTACATAGTATATGAGTGAGTTGCACTGAAAAACTTAGAATTTAAGAAACGCACAGTGTAGTACATAGTATATGAGTGAGTTGCACTGAAAAACTTAGAATATAAGAAACGCACAGTGTAGTACATAGTATATGAGTGAGTTGCACTGAAAAACTTAGAATATAAGAAACGCACAGTGTAGTACATAGTATATGAGTGAGTTGCACTGAAAAACTTAGAATTTAAGAAACGCACAGTGTAGTACATAGTATATGAGTGAGTTGCACTGAAAAACTTAGAATATAAGAAACGCACAGTGTAGTACATAGTATATGAGTGAGTTGCACTGAAAAACTTAGAATATAAGAAACGCACAGTGTAGTACATAGTATATGAGTGAGTTGCACTGAAAAACTTAGAATATAAGAAACGCACATATAGTACATAGTATATGAATGAGTTGCACTGAAAAACTTAGAATATAAGAAACGCACAGTGTAGTGCATAGTATATGAGTGAGTTGCACTGAAAAACTTACAATATAAGAAACGCACAGTGTAGTATATAGTATATGAGTGAGTTGCACTGAAAAACTTAGAATTTACTGAAAAACCCGCATTACACGAAATGCACAGTGTAGTACATAGTATATGAGTGAGTTGCACTGAAAAACTTAGAATATAAGAAACGCACAGTGTAGTACATAGTATATGAGTGAGTTGCACTCAAAAACTTAGAATATAAGAAACGCACAGTGTAGTACATAGTATATGAGTGAGTTGCACTGAAAAACTTAGAATATAAGAAACGCACAGTGTAGTACATAGTATATGAGTGAGTTGCACTGAAAAACTTAGAATATAAGAAACGCACAGTGTAGTACATAGTATATGAGTGAGTTGCACTGAAAAACTTAGAATATAAGCAACGCACAGTGTAGTACATAGTATATGAGTGAGTTGCACTGAAAAACTTAGAATATAAGCAACGCACAGTGTAGTACATAGTATATGAGTGAGTTGCACTGAAAAACTTAGAATATAAGAAACGCACAGTGTAGTACATAGTATATGAGTGAGTTGCACTGAAAAACTTAGAATATAAGAAACGCACAGTGTAGTACATAGTATATGAGTGAGTTGCACTGAAAAACTTAGAATTTACTGAAAAACCCGCATTACACGAAATGCACAGTGTAGTACATAGTATATGAGTGAGTTGCACTGAAAAACTTAGAATATAAGAAACGCACAGTGTAGTACATAGTATATGAGTTAGTTGCACTGAAAAACTGAGAATATAAGAAACGCACAGTGTAGTACATAGTATATGACTGAGTTGCACTGAAAAACTTAGAATTTACTGAAATACCCGCATTACTCGAAATGCACAGTGTAGTACATAGTATATGAGTGAGTTGCACTGAAAAACTTAGAATATAAGAATCGCACAGTGTAGTATATAGTATATGAGTGAGTTGCACTGAAAAACTTAGAATTTACTGAAAAACCCGCATTACACGAAATGCACAGTGTAGTACATAGTATATGAGTGAGTTGCACTGAAAAACTTAGAATATAAGAAACGCACAGTGTAGTACATAGTATATGAGTGAGTTGCACTGAAAAACTTAGAATTTAAGAAACGCACAGTGTAGTACATAGTATATGAGTGAGTTGCACTGAAAAACTTAGAATATAAGAAACGCACAGTGTAGTACATAGTATATGAGTGAGTTGCACTGAAAAACTTAGAATATAAGAAACGCACAGTGTAGTACATAGTATATGAGTGAGTTGCACTGAAAAACTTAGAATTTAAGAAACGCACAGTGTAGTACATAGTATATGAGTGAGTTGCACTGAAAAACTTAGAATATAAGAAACGCACAGTGTAGTACATAGTATATGAGTGAGTTGCACTGAAAAACTTAGAATATAAGAAACGCAAGTGTAGTACATAGTATATGAGTGAGTTGCACTGAAAAACTTAGAATATAAGAAACGCACATATAGTACATAGTATATGAATGAGTTGCACTGAAAAACTTAGAATTTACTGAAAAAAATCGCATTACACGAAATGCACAGTGTAGTACATAGTATATGAGTGAGTTGCACTGAAAAACTTAGAATATAAGAATCAACAGTGTAGTACATAGTATATGAGTGAGTTGCACTGAAAAACTTAGAATATAAGAAACGCACAGTGTAGTACATAGTATATGAGTGAGTTGCACTGAAAAACTTAGAATTTAAGAAACGCACAGTGTAGTACATAGTATATGAGTGAGTTGCACTGAAAAACTTAGTATATAAGAAACGCACAGTGTAGTACATAGTATATGAGCGAGTTGCACTGAAAAACTTAGAATATAAGAAACGCACAGTGTAGTACATAGTATATGAGTGAGTTGCACTGAAAAACTTAGAATATAAGAAACGCACAGTGTAGTACATAGTATATGAGTGAGTTGCACTGAAAAACTTAGAATATAAGAAACGCACATATAGTACATAGTATATGAATGAGTTGCACTGAAAAACTTAGAATTTACTGAAAAAATCGCATTACACGAAATGCACAGTGTAGTACATAGTATATGAGTGAGTTGCACTGAAAAACTTAGAATATAAGAAACACACAGTGTAGTACATAGTATATGAGTGAGTTGCACTGAAAAACTTAGAATATAAGAAACGCACAGTGTAGTACATAGTATATGAGTGAGTTGCACTGAAAAACTTAGAATTTAAGAAACGCACAGTGTAGTACATAGTATATGAGTGAGTTGCACTGAAAAACTTAGTATATAAGAAACGCACAGTGTAGTACATAGTATATGAGCGAGTTGCACTGAAAAACTTAGAATATAAGAAACGCACAGTGTAGTACATAGTATATGAGTGAGTTGCACTGAAAAACTTAGAATATAAGAAAGGCACAGTGTAGTACATTGTATATGAGTGAGTTGCCCTGAAAAACTTAGAATATAAGAAACGCACAGTGTAGTACATAGTATATGAGTGAGTTGCACTGAAAAACTTAGAATTTACTGAAAAACCCGCATTACACGAAATGCACAGTACATAGTATATGAGTGAGTTGCACTGAAAAACTTAGAATATAAGAAACGCACAGTGTAGTACATAGTATATGAGTGAGTTGCACTGAAAAACTTAGAATATAAGAAACGCACAGTGTAGTACTTAGTATATGAGTGAGTTGCACTGAAAAACTTAGAATATAAGAAACGCACAGTGTAGTACATAGTATATGAGTGAGTTGCACTGAAAAACTTAGAATATAAGAAACGCACAGTGTAGTACATAGTATATGAGTGAGTTGCACTGAAAAACTTAGAATATAAGAAACGCACAGTGTAGTGCATAGTATATGAGTGAGTTGCACTGAAAAACTTACAATATAAGAAACGCACAGTGTAGTACATAGTATATGAGAGAGTTGCACTGAAAAACTAAGAATATAAGAAACGCACAGTGTAGTACATAGTATATGAGTGAGTTGCACTGAAAAACTTAGAATATAAGAAACGCACAGTATAGTACATAGTATATGAGTGAGTTGCACTGAAAAACTTAGAATATAAGAAACGCACAGTGTAGTACATAGTATATGAGTGAGTTGCACTGAAAAACTTAGAATTTAAGAAATGCACAGTGTAGTACATTGTATATGAGTGAGTTGCACTGAAAAACTTAGAATATAAGAAACACACAGTGTAGTACATAGTATATGAGTGAGTTGCACTGAAAAACTTAGAATTTACTGAAAAACCCGCATTACACGAAATGCACAGTGTAGTACATAGTATATGAGTGAGTTGCACTGAAAAACTTAGAATATAAGAAACGCACAGTGTAGTACATAGTATATGAGTGAGTTGCACTGAAAAACTGAGAATATAAGAAACGCACAGTGTAGTACATAGTATATGACTGAGTTGCACTGAAAAACTTAGAATTTACTGAAAAACCCGCATTACACGAAATGCACAGTGTAGTACATAGTATATGAGTGAGTTGCACTGAAAAACTTAGAATATAAGAAACGCACAGTGTAGTACATAGTATATGAGTGAGTTGCACTGAAAAACTTAGAATTTAAGAAACGCACAGTGTAGTACATAGTATATGAGTGAGTTGCACTGAAAAACTTAGAATATAAGAAACGCACAGTGTAGTACATAGTATATGAGTGAGTTGCACTGAAAAACTTAGAATATAAGAAACGCACAGTATAGTACATAGTATATGAGTGAGTTGCACTGAAAAACTTAGAATATAAGAAACGCACAGTGTAGTACATAGTATATGAGTGAGTTGCACTGAAAAACTTAGAATATAAGAAACGCACAGTGTAGTACATAGTATATGAGTGAGTTGCACTGAAAAACTTAGAATATAAGAAACGCACATAAAGTACATAGTATATGAATGAGTTGCACTGAAAAACTTAGAATTTACTGAAAAAATCGCATTACACGAAATGCACAGTGTAGTACATAGTATATGAGTGAGTTGCACTGAAAAACTTAGAATATAAGAAACACACAGTGTAGTACATAGTATATGAGTGAGTTGCACTGAAAAACTTAGAATATAAGAAACGCACAGTGTAGTACATAGTATATGAGTGAGTTGCACTGAAAAACTTAGAATTTAAGAAACGCACAGTGTAGTACATAGTATATGAGTGAGTTGCACTGAAAAACTTAGTATATAAGAAACGCACAGTGTAGTACATAGTATATGAGCGAGTTGCACTGAAAAACTTAGAATATAAGCAACGCACAGTGTAGTACATAGTATATGAGTGAGTTGCACTGAAAAACTTAGAATATAAGCAACGCTCAGTGTAGTACATAGTATATGCGTGAGTTGCACTGAAAAACTTAGAATATAAGCAACGCACAGTGTAGTACATAGTATATGAGTGAGTTGCAGTGAAAAACTTAGAATATAAGAAACGCACAGTGTAGTACATAGTATATGAGTGAGTTGCACTGAAAAACTTAGAATATAAGAATCGCACAGTGTAGTATATAGTATATGAGTGAGTTGCACTGAAAAACTTAGAATTTACTGAAAAACCCGCATTACACGAAATGCACAGTGTAGTACATAGTATATGAGTGAGTTGCACTGAAAAACTTAGAATATAAGAAACGCACAGTGTAGTACATAGTATATGAGTGAGTTGCACTGAAAAACTTAGAATTTAAGAAACGCACAGTGTAGTACATAGTATATGAGTGAGTTGCACTGAAAAACTTAGAATATAAGAAACGCACAGTGTAGTACATAGTATATGAGTGAGTTGCACTCAAAAACTTAGAATATAAGAAACGCACAGTGTAGTACATAGTATATGAGTGAGTTGCACTGAAAAACTTAGAATATAAGAAACGCACAGTGTAGTACATAGTATATGAGTGAGTTGCACTGAAACACTTAGAATATAAGAAACGCACAGTGTAGTACATAGTATATGAGTGAGTTGCACTCAAAAACTTAGAATATAAGAAACGCACATATAGTACATAGTATATGAATGAGTTGCACTGAAAAACTTAGAATTTACTGAAAAAATCGCATTACACGAAATGCACAGTGTAGTACATAGTATATGAGTGAGTTGCACTGAAAAACTTAGAATATAAGAAACGCACAGTGTAGTACATAGTATATGAGTGAGTTGCACTGAAAAACTTAGAATATAAGAAACGCACAGTGTAGTACATAGTATATGAGTGAGTTGCACTGAAAAACTTAGAATATAAGAAACGCACAGTGTAGTACATAGTATATGAGTGAGTTGCACTGAAAAACTTAGAATATAAGAAACGCACAGTGTAGTACATAGTATATGAGTGAGTTGCACTGAAAAACTTAGAATATAAGAAACGCACAGTGTAGTACATACTATATGTGTGAGTTGCACTGAAAAACTTAGAATATAAGAAACGCACAGTGTAGTACATAGTATATGAGTGAGTTGCACTCAAAAACTTAGAATATAAGAAACGCACAGTGTAGTACATAGTATATGAGTGAGTTGCACTGAAAAACTTAGAAAATAAGAAACGCACAGTGTAGTACATAGTATATGAGTGAGTTGCACTCAAAAACTTAGAATATAAGAAACGCACAGTGTAGTACATAGTATATGAGTGAGTTGCACTGAAAAACGTAGAATATAAGAAACGCACAGTGTAGTACATAGTATATGAGTGAGTTGCACTGAAAAACTTAGAATATAAGAAACGCACAGTGTAGTACATAGTATATGAGTGAGTTGCACTCAAAAACTTAGAATATAAGAAACGCACAGTGTAGTACATAGTATATGAGTGAGTTGCACTCAGAAACTTAGAATATAAGAAACGCACAGTGTAGTACATAGTATATGAGTGAGTTGCACTGAGAAACTTAGAATATAAGAAACGCACAGTGTAGTACATAGTATATGAGTGAGTTGCACTGAAAAACTGAGAATATAAGAAACGCACAGTGTAGTACATAGTATATGACTGAGTTGCACTGAAAAACTTAGAATTTACTGAAAAACCCGCATTACACGAAATGCACAGTGTAGTACATAGTATATGAGTGAGTTGCACTGAAAAACTTAGAATATAAGAAACGCACAGTGTAGTATATAGTATATGAGTGAGTTGCACTGAAAAACTTAGAATTTACTGAAAAACCCGCATTACACGAAATGCACAGTGTAGTACATAGTATATGAGTGAGTTGCACTGAAAAACTTAGAATATAAGCAACGCACAGTGTAGTACATAGTATATGAGTGAGTTGCACTGAAAAACTTAGAATTTAAGAAACGCACAGTGTAGTACATAGTATATGAGTGAGTTGCACTGAAAAACTTAGAATATAAGAAACGCACAGTGTAGTACATAGTATATGAGTGAGTTGCACTCAAAAACTTAGAATATAAGAAACGCACAGTGTAGTACATAGTATATGAGTGAGTTGCACTGAAAAACTTAGAATATAAGAAACGCACAGTGTAGTACATAGTATATGAGTGAGTTGCACTGAAACACTTAGAATATAAGAAACGCACATATAGTACATAGTATATGAATGAGTTGCACTGAAAAACTTAGAATTTACTGAAAAAATCGCATTACACGAAATGCACAGTGTAGTACATAGTATATGAGTGAGTTGCACTGAAAAACTTAGAATATAAGAAACGCACAGTGTAGTACTTAGTATATGAGTGAGTTGCACTGAAAAACTTAGAATATAAGAAACGCACAGTGTAGTACATAGTATATGAGTGAGTTGCACTGAAAAACTTAGAATATAAGAAACGCACAGTGTAGTACATAGTATATGAGTGAGTTGCACTGAAAAACTTAGAATATAAGAAACGCACAGTGTAGTACATAGTATATGAGTGAGTTGCACTGAAAAACTTAGAATATAAGAAACGCACAGTGTAGTACATACTATATGTGTGAGTTGCACTGAAAAACTTAGAATATAAGAAACGCACAGTGTAGTACATAGTATATGAGTGAGTTGCACTCAAAAACTTAGAATATAAGAAACGCACAGTGTAGTACATAGTATATGAGTGAGTTGCACTGAAAAACTTAGAATATAAGAAACGCACAGTGTAGTACATAGTATATGAGTGAGTTGCACTCAAAAACTTAGAATATAAGAAACGCACAGTGTAGTACATAGTATATGAGTGAGTTGCACTGAAAAACGTAGAATATAAGAAACGCACAGTGTAGTACATAGTATATGAGTGAGTTGCACTGAAAAACTTAGAATATAAGAAACGCACAGTGTAGTACATAGTATATGAGTGAGTTGCACTGAAAAACTTAGAATATAAGCAACGCACAGTGTAGTACATAGTATATGAGTGAGTTGCACTGAAAAACTTAGAATATAAGAAACGCACAGTGTAGTACATAGTATATGACTGAGTTGCACTGAAAAACTTAGAATTTACTGAAAAACCCGCATTACACGAAATGCACAGTGTAGTACATAGTATATGAGTGAGTTGCACTGAAAAACTTAGAATATAAGAAACGCACAGTGTAGTATATAGTATATGAGTGAGTTGCACTGAAAAACTTAGAATTTACTGAAAAACCCGCATTACACGAAATGCACAGTGTAGTACATAGTATATGAGTGAGTTGCACTGAAAAACTTAGAATATAAGAAACGCACAGTGTAGTACATAGTATATGAGTGAGTTGCACTGAAAAACTTAGAATTTAAGAAACGCACAGTGTAGTACATAGTATATGAGTGAGTTGCACTGAAAAACTTAGAATATAAGAAACGCACAGTGTAGTACATAGTATATGAGTGAGTTGCACTCAAAAACTTAGAATATAAGAAACGCACAGTGTAGTACATAGTATATGAGTGAGTTGCACTGAAAAACTTAGAATATAAGAAACGCACAGTGTAGTACATAGTATATGAGTGAGTTGCACTGAAACACTTAGAATATAAGAAACGCACATATAGTACATAGTATATGAATGAGTTGCACTGAAAAACTTAGAATTTACTGAAAAAATCGCATTACACGAAATGCACAGTGTAGTACATAGTATATGAGTGAGTTGCACTGAAAAACTTAGAATATAAGAAACGCACAGTGTAGTACTTAGTATATGAGTGAGTTGCACTGAAAAACTTAGAATATAAGAAACGCACAGTGTAGTACATAGTATATGAGTGAGTTGCACTGAAAAACTTAGAATATAAGAAACGCACAGTGTAGTACATAGTATATGAGTGAGTTGCACTGAAAAACTTAGAATATAAGAAACGCACAGTGTAGTACATAGTATATGAGTGAGTTGCACTGAAAAACTTAGAATATAAGAAACGCACAGTGTAGTACATACTATATGTGTGAGTTGCACTGAAAAACTTAGAATATAAGAAACGCACAGTGTAGTACATAGTATATGAGTGAGTTGCACTCAAAAACTTAGAATATAAGAAACGCACAGTGTAGTACATAGTATATGAGTGAGTTGCACTGAAAAACTTAGAATATAAGAAACGCACAGTGTAGTACATAGTATATGAGTGAGTTGCACTCAAAAACTTAGAATATAAGAAACGCACAGTGTAGTACATAGTATATGAGTGAGTTGCACTGAAAAACGTAGAATATAAGAAACGCACAGTGTAGTACATAGTATATGAGTGAGTTGCACTGAAAAACTTAGAATATAAGAAACGCACAGTGTAGTACATAGTATATGAGTGAGTTGCACTGAAAAACTTACAATATAAGAAACGCACAGTGTAGTATATAGTATATGAGTGAGTTGCACTGAAAAACTTAGAATTTACTGAAAAACCCGCATTACACGAAATGCACAGTGTAGTACATAGTATATGAGTGAGTTGCACTGAAAAACTTAGAATATAAGAAACGCACAGTGTAGTACATAGTATATGAGTGAGTTGCACTCAAAAACTTAGAATATAAGAAACGCACAGTGTAGTACATAGTATATGAGTGAGTTGCACTGAAAAACTTAGAATATAAGAAACGCACAGTGTAGTACATAGTATATGAGTGAGTTGCACTGAAAAACTTAGAATATAAGAAACGCACAGTGTAGTACATAGTATATGAGTGAGTTGCACTGAAAAACTTAGAATATAAGCAACGCACAGTGTAGTACATAGTATATGAGTGAGTTGCACTGAAAAACTTAGAATATAAGCAACGCACAGTGTAGTACATAGTATATGAGTGAGTTGCACTGAAAAACTTAGAATATAAGAAACGCACAGTGTAGTACATAGTATATGAGTGAGTTGCACTGAAAAACTTAGAATATAAGAAACGCACAGTGTAGTACATAGTATATGAGTGAGTTGCACTGAAAAACTTAGAATTTACTGAAAAACCCGCATTACACGAAATGCACAGTGTAGTACATAGTATATGAGTGAGTTGCACTGAAAAACTTAGAATATAAGAAACGCACAGTGTAGTACATAGTATATGAGTTAGTTGCACTGAAAAACTGAGAATATAAGAAACGCACAGTGTAGTACATAGTATATGACTGAGTTGCACTGAAAAACTTAGAATTTACTGAAAAACCCGCATTACACGAAATGCACAGTGTAGTACATAGTATATGAGTGAGTTGCACTGAAAAACTTAGAATATAAGAATCGCACAGTGTAGTATATAGTATATGAGTGAGTTGCACTGAAAAACTTAGAATTTACTGAAAAACCCGCATTACACGAAATGCACAGTGTAGTACATAGTATATGAGTGAGTTGCACTGAAAAACTTAGAATATAAGAAACGCACAGTGTAGTACATAGTATATGAGTGAGTTGCACTGAAAAACTTAGAATTTAAGAAACGCACAGTGTAGTACATAGTATATGAGTGAGTTGCACTGAAAAACTTAGAATATAAGAAACGCACAGTGTAGTACATAGTATATGAGTGAGTTGCACTGAAAAACTTAGAATATAAGAAACGCACAGTGTAGTACATAGTATATGAGTGAGTTGCACTGAAAAACTTAGAATTTAAGAAACGCACAGTGTAGTACATAGTATATGAGTGAGTTGCACTGAAAAACTTAGAATATAAGAAACGCACAGTGTAGTACATAGTATATGAGTGAGTTGCACTGAAAAACTTAGAATATAAGAAACGCAAGTGTAGTACATAGTATATGAGTGAGTTGCACTGAAAAACTTAGAATATAAGAAACGCACATATAGTACATAGTATATGAATGAGTTGCACTGAAAAACTTAGAATTTACTGAAAAAATCGCATTACACGAAATGCACAGTGTAGTACATAGTATATGAGTGAGTTGCACTGAAAAACTTAGAATATAAGAATCAACAGTGTAGTACATAGTATATGAGTGAGTTGCACTGAAAAACTTAGAATATAAGAAACGCACAGTGTAGTACATAGTATATGAGTGAGTTGCACTGAAAAACTTAGAATTTAAGAAACGCACAGTGTAGTACATAGTATATGAGTGAGTTGCACTGAAAAACTTAGTATATAAGAAACGCACAGTGTAGTACATAGTATATGAGCGAGTTGCACTGAAAAACTTAGAATATAAGAAACGCACAGTGTAGTACATAGTATATGAGTGAGTTGCACTGAAAAACTTAGAATATAAGAAACGCACAGTGTAGTACATAGTATATGAGTGAGTTGCACTGAAAAACTTAGAATATAAGAAACGCACATATAGTACATAGTATATGAATGAGTTGCACTGAAAAACTTAGAATTTACTGAAAAAATCGCATTACACGAAATGCACAGTGTAGTACATAGTATATGAGTGAGTTGCACTGAAAAACTTAGAATATAAGAAACACACAGTGTAGTACATAGTATATGAGTGAGTTGCACTGAAAAACTTAGAATATAAGAAACGCACAGTGTAGTACATAGTATATGAGTGAGTTGCACTGAAAAACTTAGAATTTAAGAAACGCACAGTGTAGTACATAGTATATGAGTGAGTTGCACTGAAAAACTTAGTATATAAGAAACGCACAGTGTAGTACATAGTATATGAGCGAGTTGCACTGAAAAACTTAGAATATAAGAAACGCACAGTGTAGTACATAGTATATGAGTGAGTTGCACTGAAAAACTTAGAATATAAGAAAGGCACAGTGTAGTACATTGTATATGAGTGAGTTGCCCTGAAAAACTTAGAATATAAGAAACGCACAGTGTAGTACATAGTATATGAGTGAGTTGCACTGAAAAACTTAGAATTTACTGAAAAACCCGCATTACACGAAATGCACAGTACATAGTATATGAGTGAGTTGCACTGAAAAACTTAGAATATAAGAAACGCACAGTGTAGTACATAGTATATGAGTGAGTTGCACTGAAAAACTTAGAATATAAGAAACGCACAGTGTAGTACTTAGTATATGAGTGAGTTGCACTGAAAAACTTAGAATATAAGAAACGCACAGTGTAGTACATAGTATATGAGTGAGTTGCACTGAAAAACTTAGAATATAAGAAACGCACAGTGTAGTACATAGTATATGAGTGAGTTGCACTGAAAAACTTAGAATATAAGAAACGCACAGTGTAGTGCATAGTATATGAGTGAGTTGCACTGAAAAACTTACAATATAAGAAACGCACAGTGTAGTACATAGTATATGAGAGAGTTGCACTGAAAAACTAAGAATATAAGAAACGCACAGTGTAGTACATAGTATATGAGTGAGTTGCACTGAAAAACTTAGAATATAAGAAACGCACAGTATAGTACATAGTATATGAGTGAGTTGCACTGAAAAACTTAGAATATAAGAAACGCACAGTGTAGTACATAGTATATGAGTGAGTTGCACTGAAAAACTTAGAATTTAAGAAACGCACAGTGTAGTACATAGTATATGAGTGAGTTGCACTGAAAAACTTAGAATATAAGAAACACACAGTGTAGTACATAGTATATGAGTGAGTTGCACTGAAAAACTTAGAATTTACTGAAAAACCCGCATTACACGAAATGCACAGTGTAGTACATAGTATATGAGTGAGTTGCACTGAAAAACTTAGAATATAAGAAACGCACAGTGTAGTACATAGTATATGAGTGAGTTGCACTGAAAAACTGAGAATATAAGAAACGCACAGTGTAGTACATAGTATATGACTGAGTTGCACTGAAAAACTTAGAATTTACTGAAAAACCCGCATTACACGAAATGCACAGTGTAGTACATAGTATATGAGTGAGTTGCACTGAAAAACTTAGAATTTAAGAAACGCACAGTGTAGTACATAGTATATGAGTGAGTTGCACTGAAAAACTTAGTATATAAGAAACGCACAGTGTAGTACATAGTATATGAGCGAGTTGCACTGAAAAACTTAGAATATAAGAAACGCACAGTGTAGTACATAGTATATGAGTGAGTTGCACTGAAAAACTTAGAATATAAGAAACGCACAGTGTAGTACATAGTATATGAGTGAGTTGCACTGAAAAACTTAGAATATAAGAAACGCACATATAGTACATAGTATATGAATGAGTTGCACTGAAAAACTTAGAATTTACTGAAAAAATCGCATTACACGAAATGCACAGTGTAGTACATAGTATATGAGTGAGTTGCACTGAAAAACTTAGAATATAAGAAACACACAGTGTAGTACATAGTATATGAGTGAGTTGCACTGAAAAACTTAGAATATAAGAAACGCACAGTGTAGTACATAGTATATGAGTGAGTTGCACTGAAAAACTTAGAATTTAAGAAACGCACAGTGTAGTACATAGTATATGAGTGAGTTGCACTGAAAAACTTAGTATATAAGAAACGCACAGTGTAGTACATAGTATATGAGCGAGTTGCACTGAAAAACTTAGAATATAAGAAACGCACAGTGTAGTACATAGTATATGAGTGAGTTGCACTGAAAAACTTAGAATATAAGAAAGGCACAGTGTAGTACATTGTATATGAGTGAGTTGCCCTGAAAAACTTAGAATATAAGAAACGCACAGTGTAGTACATAGTATATGAGTGAGTTGCACTGAAAAACTTAGAATTTACTGAAAAACCCGCATTACACGAAATGCACAGTACATAGTATATGAGTGAGTTGCACTGAAAAACTTAGAATATAAGAAACGCACAGTGTAGTACATAGTATATGAGTGAGTTGCACTGAAAAACTTAGAATATAAGAAACGCACAGTGTAGTACTTAGTATATGAGTGAGTTGCACTGAAAAACTTAGAATATAAGAAACGCACAGTGTAGTACATAGTATATGAGTGAGTTGCACTGAAAAACTTAGAATATAAGAAACGCACAGTGTAGTACATAGTATATGAGTGAGTTGCACTGAAAAACTTAGAATATAAGAAACGCACAGTGTAGTGCATAGTATATGAGTGAGTTGCACTGAAAAACTTACAATATAAGAAACGCACAGTGTAGTACATAGTATATGAGAGAGTTGCACTGAAAAACTAAGAATATAAGAAACGCACAGTGTAGTACATAGTATATGAGTGAGTTGCACTGAAAAACTTAGAATATAAGAAACGCACAGTATAGTACATAGTATATGAGTGAGTTGCACTGAAAAACTTAGAATATAAGAAACGCACAGTGTAGTACATAGTATATGAGTGAGTTGCACTGAAAAACTTAGAATTTAAGAAACGCACAGTGTAGTACATAGTATATGAGTGAGTTGCACTGAAAAACTTAGAATATAAGAAACACACAGTGTAGTACATAGTATATGAGTGAGTTGCACTGAAAAACTTAGAATTTACTGAAAAACCCGCATTACACGAAATGCACAGTGTAGTACATAGTATATGAGTGAGTTGCACTGAAAAACTTAGAATATAAGAAACGCACAGTGTAGTACATAGTATATGAGTGAGTTGCACTGAAAAACTGAGAATATAAGAAACGCACAGTGTAGTACATAGTATATGACTGAGTTGCACTGAAAAACTTAGAATTTACTGAAAAACCCGCATTACACGAAATGCACAGTGTAGTACATAGTATATGAGTGAGTTGCACTGAAAAACTTAGAATATAAGAAACGCACAGTGTAGTACATAGTATATGAGTGAGTTGCACTGAAAAACTTAGAATTTAAGAAACGCACAGTGTAGTACATAGTATATGAGTGAGTTGCACTGAAAAACTTAGAATATAAGAAACGCACAGTGTAGTACATAGTATATGAGTGAGTTGCACTGAAAAACTTAGAATATAAGAAACGCACAGTATAGTACATAGTATATGAGTGAGTTGCACTGAAAAACTTAGAATATAAGAAACGCACAGTGTAGTACATAGTATATGAGTGAGTTGCACTGAAAAACTTAGAATATAAGAAACGCACAGTGTAGTACATAGTATATGAGTGAGTTGCACTGAAAAACTTAGAATATAAGAAACGCACATAAAGTACATAGTATATGAATGAGTTGCACTGAAAAACTTAGAATTTACTGAAAAAATCGCATTACACGAAATGCACAGTGTAGTACATAGTATATGAGTGAGTTGCACTGAAAAACTTAGAATATAAGAAACACACAGTGTAGTACATAGTATATGAGTGAGTTGCACTGAAAAACTTAGAATATAAGAAACGCACAGTGTAGTACATAGTATATGAGTGAGTTGCACTGAAAAACTTAGAATTTAAGAAACGCACAGTGTAGTACATAGTATATGAGTGAGTTGCACTGAAAAACTTAGTATATAAGAAACGCACAGTGTAGTACATAGTATATGAGCGAGTTGCACTGAAAAACTTAGAATATAGGCAACGCACAGTGTAGTACATAGTATATGAGTGAGTTGCACTGAAAAACTTAGAATATAAGCAACGCACAGTGTAGTACATAGTATATGCGTGAGTTGCACTGAAAAACTTAGAATATAAGCAACGCACAGTGTAGTACATAGTATATGAGTGAGTTGCAGTGAAAAACTTAGAATATAAGAAACGCACAGTGTAGTACATAGTATATGAGTGAGTTGCACTGAAAAACTTAGAATATAAGAATCGCACAGTGTAGTATATAGTATATGAGTGAGTTGCACTGAAAAACTTAGAATTTACTGAAAAACCCGCATTACACGAAATGCACAGTGTAGTACATAGTATATGAGTGAGTTGCACTGAAAAACTTAGAATATAAGAAACGCACAGTGTAGTACATAGTATATGAGTGAGTTGCACTGAAAAACTTAGAATTTAAGAAACGCACAGTGTAGTACATAGTATATGAGTGAGTTGCACTGAAAAACTTAGAATATAAGAAACGCACAGTGTAGTACATAGTATATGAGTGAGTTGCACTCAAAAACTTAGAATATAAGAAACGCACAGTGTAGTACATAGTATATGAGTGAGTTGCACTGAAAAACTTAGAATATAAGAAACGCACAGTGTAGTACATAGTATATGAGTGAGTTGCACTGAAACACTTAGAATATAAGAAACGCACAGTGTAGTACATAGTATATGAGTGAGTTGCACTCAAAAACTTAGAATATAAGAAACGCACATATAGTACATAGTATATGAATGAGTTGCACTGAAAAACTTAGAATTTACTGAAAAAATCGCATTACACGAAATGCACAGTGTAGTACATAGTATATGAGTGAGTTGCACTGAAAAACTTAGAATATAAGAAACGCACAGTGTAGTACTTAGTATATGAGTGAGTTGCACTGAAAAACTTAGAATATAAGAAACGCACAGTGTAGTACATAGTATATGAGTGAGTTGCACTGAAAAACTTAGAATATAAGAAACGCACAGTGTAGTACATAGTATATGAGTGAGTTGCACTGAAAAACTTAGAATATAAGAAACGCACAGTGTAGTACATAGTATATGAGTGAGTTGCACTGAAAAACTTAGAATATAAGAAACGCACAGTGTAGTACATACTATATGTGTGAGTTGCACTGAAAAACTTAGAATATAAGAAACGCACAGTGTAGTACATAGTATATGAGTGAGTTGCACTCAAAAACTTAGAATATAAGAAACGCACAGTGTAGTACATAGTATATGAGTGAGTTGCACTGAAAAACTTAGAAAATAAGAAACGCACAGTGTAGTACATAGTATATGAGTGAGTTGCACTCAAAAACTTAGAATATAAGAAACGCACAGTGTAGTACATAGTATATGAGTGAGTTGCACTGAAAAACGTAGAATATAAGAAACGCACAGTGTAGTACATAGTATATGAGTGAGTTGCACTGAAAAACTTAGAATATAAGAAACGCACAGTGTAGTACATAGTATATGAGTGAGTTGCACTCAAAAACTTAGAATATAAGAAACGCACAGTGTAGTACATAGTATATGAGTGAGTTGCACTGAAAAACTTAGAATATAAGCAACGCACAGTGTAGTACATAGTATATGAGTGAGTTGCAGTGAAAAACTTAGAATATAAGAAACGCACAGTGTAGTACATAGTATATGAGTGAGTTGCACTGAAAAACTTAGAATATAAGAATCGCACAGTGTAGTATATAGTATATGAGTGAGTTGCACTGAAAAACTTAGAATTTACTGAAAAACCCGCATTACACGAAATGCACAGTGTAGTACATAGTATATGAGTGAGTTGCACTGAAAAACTTAGAATATAAGAAACGCACAGTGTAGTACATAGTATATGAGTGAGTTGCACTGAAAAACTTAGAATTTAAGAAACGCACAGTGTAGTACATAGTATATGAGTGAGTTGCACTGAAAAACTTAGAATATAAGAAACGCACAGTGTAGTACATAGTATATGAGTGAGTTGCACTCAAAAACTTAGAATATAAGAAACGCACAGTGTAGTACATAGTATATGAGTGAGTTGCACTGAAAAACTTAGAATATAAGAAACGCACAGTGTAGTACATAGTATATGAGTGAGTTGCACTGAAACACTTAGAATATAAGAAACGCACAGTGTAGTACATAGTATATGAGTGAGTTGCACTCAAAAACTTAGAATATAAGAAACGCACATATAGTACATAGTATATGAATGAGTTGCACTGAAAAACTTAGAATTTACTGAAAAAATCGCATTACACGAAATGCACAGTGTAGTACATAGTATATGAGTGAGTTGCACTGAAAAACTTAGAATATAAGAAACGCACAGTGTAGTACTTAGTATATGAGTGAGTTGCACTGAAAAACTTAGAATATAAGAAACGCACAGTGTAGTACATAGTATATGAGTGAGTTGCACTGAAAAACTTAGAATATAAGAAACGCACAGTGTAGTACATAGTATATGAGTGAGTTGCACTGAAAAACTTAGAATATAAGAAACGCACAGTGTAGTACATAGTATATGAGTGAGTTGCACTGAAAAACTTAGAATATAAGAAACGCACAGTGTAGTACATACTATATGTGTGAGTTGCACTGAAAAACTTAGAATATAAGAAACGCACAGTGTAGTACATAGTATATGAGTGAGTTGCACTCAAAAACTTAGAATATAAGAAACGCACAGTGTAGTACATAGTATATGAGTGAGTTGCACTGAAAAACTTAGAAAATAAGAAACGCACAGTGTAGTACATAGTATATGAGTGAGTTGCACTCAAAAACTTAGAATATAAGAAACGCACAGTGTAGTACATAGTATATGAGTGAGTTGCACTGAAAAACGTAGAATATAAGAAACGCACAGTGTAGTACATAGTATATGAGTGAGTTGCACTGAAAAACTTAGAATATAAGAAACGCACAGTGTAGTACATAGTATATGAGTGAGTTGCACTCAAAAACTTAGAATATAAGAAACGCACAGTGTAGTACATAGTATATGAGTGAGTTGCACTCAAAAACTTAGAATATAAGAAACGCACAGTGTAGTACATAGTATATGAGTGAGTTGCACTGAGAAACTTAGAATATAAGAAACGCACAGTGTAGTACATAGTATATGAGTGAGTTGCACTGAAAAACTGAGAATATAAGAAACGCACAGTGTAGTACATAGTATATGACTGAGTTGCACTGAAAAACTTAGAATTTACTGAAAAACCCGCATTACACGAAATGCACAGTGTAGTACATAGTATATGAGTGAGTTGCACTGAAAAACTTAGAATATAAGAAACGCACAGTGTAGTATATAGTATATGAGTGAGTTGCACTGAAAAACTTAGAATTTACTGAAAAACCCGCATTACACGAAATGCACAGTGTAGTACATAGTATATGAGTGAGTTGCACTGAAAAACTTAGAATATAAGAAACACACAGTGTAGTACATAGTATATGAGTGAGTTGCACTGAAAAACTTAGAATTTAAGAAACGCACAGTGTAGTACATAGTATATGAGTGAGTTGCACTGAAAAACTTAGAATATAAGAAACGCACAGTGTAGTACATAGTATATGAGTGAGTTGCACTCAAAAACTTAGAATATAAGAAACGCACAGTGTAGTACATAGTATATGAGTGAGTTGCACTGAAAAACTTAGAATATAAGAAACGCACAGTGTAGTACATAGTATATGAGTGAGTTGCACTGAAACACTTAGAATATAAGAAACGCACATATAGTACATAGTATATGAATGAGTTGCACTGAAAAACTTAGAATTTACTGAAAAAATCGCATTACACGAAATGCACAGTGTAGTACATAGTATATGAGTGAGTTGCACTGAAAAACTTAGAATATAAGAAACGCACAGTGTAGTACTTAGTATATGAGTGAGTTGCACTGAAAAACTTAGAATATAAGAAACGCACAGTGTAGTACATAGTATATGAGTGAGTTGCACTGAAAAACTTAGAATATAAGAAACGCACAGTGTAGTACATAGTATATGAGTGAGTTGCACTGAAAAACTTAGAATATAAGAAACGCACAGTGTAGTACATAGTATATGAGTGAGTTGCACTGAAAAACTTAGAATATAAGAAACGCACAGTGTAGTACATACTATATGTGTGAGTTGCACTGAAAAACTTAGAATATAAGAAACGCACAGTGTAGTACATAGTATATGAGTGAGTTGCACTCAAAAACTTAGAATATAAGAAACGCACAGTGTAGTACATAGTATATGAGTGAGTTGCACTGAAAAACTTAGAATATAAGAAACGCACAGTGTAGTACATAGTATATGAGTGAGTTGCACTGAAAAACTTAGAATATAAGAAACGCACAGTGTAGTACATAGTATATGAGTGAGTTGCACTGAAAAACGTAGAATATAAGAAACGCACAGTGTAGTACATAGTATATGAGTGAGTTGCACTGAAAAACTTAGAATATAAGAAACGCACAGTGTAGTACATAGTATATGAGTGAGTTGCACTGAAAAACTTAGAATATAAGCAACGCACAGTGTAGTACATAGTATATGAGTGAGTTGCACTGAAAAACTTAGAATATAAGCAACGCACAGTGTAGTACATAGTATATGAGTGAGTTGCACTGAAAAACTTAGAATATAAGAAACGCACAGTGTAGTACATAGTATATGAGTGAGTTGCACTGAAAAACTTAGAATATAAGAAACGCACAGTGTAGTACATAGTATATGAGTGAGTTGCACTGAAAAACTGAGAATATAAGAAACGCACAGTGTAGTACATAGTATATGACTGAGTTGCACTGAAAAACTTAGAATTTACTGAAAAACCCGCATTACACGAAATGCACAGTGTAGTACATAGTATATGAGTGAGTTGCACTGAAAAACTTAGAATATAAGAAACGCACAGTGTAGTATATAGTATATGAGTGAGTTGCACTGAAAAACTTAGAATTTACTGAAAAACCCGCATTACACGAAATGCACAGTGTAGTACATAGTATATGAGTGAGTTGCACTGAAAAACTTAGAATATAAGAAACGCACAGTGTAGTACATAGTATATGAGTGAGTTGCACTGAAAAACTTAGAATTTAAGAAACGCACAGTGTAGTACATAGTATATGAGTGAGTTGCACTGAAAAACTTAGAATATAAGAAACGCACAGTGTAGTACATAGTATATGAGTGAGTTGCACTCAAAAACTTAGAATATAAGAAACGCACAGTGTAGTACATAGTATATGAGTGAGTTGCACTGAAAAACTTAGAATATAAGAAACGCACAGTGTAGTACATAGTATATGAGTGAGTTGCACTGAAACACTTAGAATATAAGAAACGCACATATAGTACATAGTATATGAATGAGTTGCACTGAAAAACTTAGAATTTACTGAAAAAATCGCATTACACGAAATGCACAGTGTAGTACATAGTATATGAGTGAGTTGCACTGAAAAACTTAGAATATAAGAAACGCACAGTGTAGTACTTAGTATATGAGTGAGTTGCACTGAAAAACTTAGAATATAAGAAACGCACAGTGTAGTACATAGTATATGAGTGAGTTGCACTGAAAAACTGAGAATATAAGAAACGCACAGTGTAGTACATAGTATATGACTGAGTTGCACTGAAAAACTTAGAATTTACTGAAAAACCCGCATTACACGAAATGCACAGTGTAGTACATAGTATATGAGTGAGTTGCACTGAAAAACTTAGAATATAAGAAACGCACAGTGTAGTACATAGTATATGAGTGAGTTGCACTGAAAAACTTAGAATTTAAGAAACGCACAGTGTAGTACATAGTATATGAGTGAGTTGCACTGAAAAACTTAGAATATAAGAAACGCACAGTGTAGTACATAGTATATGAGTGAGTTGCACTGAAAAACTTAGAATATAAGAAACGCACAGTATAGTACATAGTATATGAGTGAGTTGCACTGAAAAACTTAGAATATAAGAAACGCACAGTGTAGTACATAGTATATGAGTGAGTTGCACTGAAAAACTTAGAATATAAGAAACGCACAGTGTAGTACATAGTATATGAGTGAGTTGCACTGAAAAACTTAGAATATAAGAAACGCACATAAAGTACATAGTATATGAATGAGTTGCACTGAAAAACTTAGAATTTACTGAAAAAATCGCATTACACGAAATGCACAGTGTAGTACATAGTATATGAGTGAGTTGCACTGAAAAACTTAGAATATAAGAAACACACAGTGTAGTACATAGTATATGAGTGAGTTGCACTGAAAAACTTAGAATATAAGAAACGCACAGTGTAGTACATAGTATATGAGTGAGTTGCACTGAAAAACTTAGAATTTAAGAAACGCACAGTGTAGTACATAGTATATGAGTGAGTTGCACTGAAAAACTTAGTATATAAGAAACGCACAGTGTAGTACATAGTATATGAGCGAGTTGCACTGAAAAACTTAGAATATAGGCAACGCACAGTGTAGTACATAGTATATGAGTGAGTTGCACTGAAAAACTTAGAATATAAGCAACGCACAGTGTAGTACATAGTATATGCGTGAGTTGCACTGAAAAACTTAGAATATAAGCAACGCACAGTGTAGTACATAGTATATGAGTGAGTTGCAGTGAAAAACTTAGAATATAAGAAACGCACAGTGTAGTACATAGTATATGAGTGAGTTGCACTGAAAAACTTAGAATATAAGAATCGCACAGTGTAGTATATAGTATATGAGTGAGTTGCACTGAAAAACTTAGAATTTACTGAAAAACCCGCATTACACGAAATGCACAGTGTAGTACATAGTATATGAGTGAGTTGCACTGAAAAACTTAGAATATAAGAAACGCACAGTGTAGTACATAGTATATGAGTGAGTTGCACTGAAAAACTTAGAATTTAAGAAACGCACAGTGTAGTACATAGTATATGAGTGAGTTGCACTGAAAAACTTAGAATATAAGAAACGCACAGTGTAGTACATAGTATATGAGTGAGTTGCACTCAAAAACTTAGAATATAAGAAACGCACAGTGTAGTACATAGTATATGAGTGAGTTGCACTGAAAAACTTAGAATATAAGAAACGCACAGTGTAGTACATAGTATATGAGTGAGTTGCACTGAAACACTTAGAATATAAGAAACGCACAGTGTAGTACATAGTATATGAGTGAGTTGCACTCAAAAACTTAGAATATAAGAAACGCACATATAGTACATAGTATATGAATGAGTTGCACTGAAAAACTTAGAATTTACTGAAAAAATCGCATTACACGAAATGCACAGTGTAGTACATTGTATATGAGTGAGTTGCACTGAAAAACTTAGAATATAAGAAACGCACAGTGTAGTACTTAGTATATGAGTGAGTTGCACTGAAAAACTTAGAATATAAGAAACGCACAGTGTAGTACATAGTATATGAGTGAGTTGCACTGAAAAACTTAGAATATAAGAAACGCACAGTGTAGTACATAGTATATGAGTGAGTTGCACTGAAAAACTTAGAATATAAGAAACGCACAGTGTAGTACATAGTATATGAGTGAGTTGCACTGAAAAACTTAGAATATAAGAAACGCACAGTGTAGTACATACTATATGTGTGAGTTGCACTGAAAAACTTAGAATATAAGAAACGCACAGTGTAGTACATAGTATATGAGTGAGTTGCACTCAAAAACTTAGAATATAAGAAACGCACAGTGTAGTACATAGTATATGAGTGAGTTGCACTGAAAAACTTAGAAAATAAGAAACGCACAGTGTAGTACATAGTATATGAGTGAGTTGCACTCAAAAACTTAGAATATAAGAAACGCACAGTGTAGTACATAGTATATGAGTGAGTTGCACTGAAAAACGTAGAATATAAGAAACGCACAGTGTAGTACATAGTATATGAGTGAGTTGCACTGAAAAACTTAGAATATAAGAAACGCACAGTGTAGTACATAGTATATGAGTGAGTTGCACTCAAAAACTTAGAATATAAGAAACGCACAGTGTAGTACATAGTATATGAGTGAGTTGCACTCAAAAACTTAGAATATAAGAAACGCACAGTGTAGTACATAGTATATGAGTGAGTTGCACTGAGAAACTTAGAATATAAGAAACGCACAGTGTAGTACATAGTATATGAGTGAGTTGCACTGAAAAACTGAGAATATAAGAAACGCACAGTGTAGTACATAGTATATGACTGAGTTGCACTGAAAAACTTAGAATTTACTGAAAAACCCGCATTACACGAAATGCACAGTGTAGTACATAGTATATGAGTGAGTTGCACTGAAAAACTTAGAATATAAGAAACGCACAGTGTAGTATATAGTATATGAGTGAGTTGCACTGAAAAACTTAGAATTTACTGAAAAACCCGCATTACACGAAATGCACAGTGTAGTACATAGTATATGAGTGAGTTGCACTGAAAAACTTAGAATATAAGAAACACACAGTGTAGTACATAGTATATGAGTGAGTTGCACTGAAAAACTTAGAATTTAAGAAACGCACAGTGTAGTACATAGTATATGAGTGAGTTGCACTGAAAAACTTAGAATATAAGAAACGCACAGTGTAGTACATAGTATATGAGTGAGTTGCACTCAAAAACTTAGAATATAAGAAACGCACAGTGTAGTACATAGTATATGAGTGAGTTGCACTGAAAAACTTAGAATATAAGAAACGCACAGTGTAGTACATAGTATATGAGTGAGTTGCACTGAAACACTTAGAATATAAGAAACGCACATATAGTACATAGTATATGAATGAGTTGCACTGAAAAACTTAGAATTTACTGAAAAAATCGCATTACACGAAATGCACAGTGTAGTACATAGTATATGAGTGAGTTGCACTGAAAAACTTAGAATATAAGAAACGCACAGTGTAGTACTTAGTATATGAGTGAGTTGCACTGAAAAACTTAGAATATAAGAAACGCACAGTGTAGTACATAGTATATGAGTGAGTTGCACTGAAAAACTTAGAATATAAGAAACGCACAGTGTAGTACATAGTATATGAGTGAGTTGCACTGAAAAACTTAGAATATAAGAAACGCACAGTGTAGTACATAGTATATGAGTGAGTTGCACTGAAAAACTTAGAATATAAGAAACGCACAGTGTAGTACATACTATATGTGTGAGTTGCACTGAAAAACTTAGAATATAAGAAACGCACAGTGTAGTACATAGTATATGAGTGAGTTGCACTCAAAAACTTAGAATATAAGAAACGCACAGTGTAGTACATAGTATATGAGTGAGTTGCACTGAAAAACTTAGAATATAAGAAACGCACAGTGTAGTACATAGTATATGAGTGAGTTGCACTCAAAAACTTAGAATATAAGAAACGCACAGTGTAGTACATAGTATATGAGTGAGTTGCACTGAAAAACGTAGAATATAAGAAACGCACAGTGTAGTACATAGTATATGAGTGAGTTGCACTGAAAAACTTAGAATATAAGAAACGCACAGTGTAGTACATAGTATATGAGTGAGTTGCACTGAAAAACTTAGAATATAAGCAACGCACAGTGTAGTACATAGTATATGAGTGAGTTGCACTGAAAAACTTAGAATATAAGCAACGCACAGTGTAGTACATAGTATATGAGTGAGTTGCACTGAAAAACTTAGAATATAAGAAACGCACAGTGTAGTACATAGTATATGAGTGAGTTGCACTGAAAAACTTAGAATATAAGAAACGCACAGTGTAGTACATAGTATATGAGTGAGTTGCACTGAAAAACTGAGAATATAAGAAACGCACAGTGTAGTACATAGTATATGACTGAGTTGCACTGAAAAACTTAGAATTTACTGAAAAACCCGCATTACACGAAATGCACAGTGTAGTACATAGTATATGAGTGAGTTGCACTGAAAAACTTAGAATATAAGAAACGCACAGTGTAGTATATAGTATATGAGTGAGTTGCACTGAAAAACTTAGAATTTACTGAAAAACCCGCATTACACGAAATGCACAGTGTAGTACATAGTATATGAGTGAGTTGCACTGAAAAACTTAGAATATAAGAAACGCACAGTGTAGTACATAGTATATGAGTGAGTTGCACTGAAAAACTTAGAATTTAAGAAACGCACAGTGTAGTACATAGTATATGAGTGAGTTGCACTGAAAAACTTAGAATATAAGAAACGCACAGTGTAGTACATAGTATATGAGTGAGTTGCACTCAAAAACTTAGAATATAAGAAACGCACAGTGTAGTACATAGTATATGAGTGAGTTGCACTGAAAAACTTAGAATATAAGAAACGCACAGTGTAGTACATAGTATATGAGTGAGTTGCACTGAAACACTTAGAATATAAGAAACGCACATATAGTACATAGTATATGAATGAGTTGCACTGAAAAACTTAGAATTTACTGAAAAAATCGCATTACACGAAATGCACAGTGTAGTACATAGTATATGAGTGAGTTGCACTGAAAAACTTAGAATATAAGAAACGCACAGTGTAGTACTTAGTATATGAGTGAGTTGCACTGAAAAACTTAGAATATAAGAAACGCACAGTGTAGTACATAGTATATGAGTGAGTTGCACTGAAAAACTTAGAATATAAGAAACGCACAGTGTAGTACATAGTATATGAGTGAGTTGCACTGAAAAACTTAGAATATAAGAAACGCACAGTGTAGTACATAGTATATGAGTGAGTTGCACTGAAAAACTTAGAATATAAGAAACGCACAGTGTAGTACATACTATATGTTTGAGTTGCACTGAAAAACTTAGAATATAAGAAACGCACAGTGTAGTACATAGTATATGAGTGAGTTGCACTCAAAAACTTAGAATATAAGAAACGCACAGTGTAGTACATAGTATATGAGTGAGTTGCACTGAAAAACTTAGAATATAAGAAACGCACAGTGTAGTACATAGTATATGAGTGAGTTGCACTCAAAAACTTAGAATATAAGAAACGCACAGTGTAGTACATAGTATATGAGTGAGTTGCACTGAAAAACGTAGAATATAAGAAACGCACAGTGTAGTACATAGTATATGAGTGAGTTGCACTGAAAAACTTAGAATATAAGAAACGCACAGTGTAGTACATAGTATATGAGTGAGTTGCACTGAAAAACTTAGAATATAAGCAACGCACAGTGTAGTACATAGTATATGAGTGAGTTGCACTGAAAAACTTAGAATATAAGCAACGCACAGTGTAGTACATAGTATATGAGTGAGTTGCACTGAAAAACTTAGAATATAAGAAACGCACAGCACAGTGTAGTACATAGTATATGAGTGAGTTGCACTGAAAAACTTAGAATATAAGAAACGCACAGTGTAGTACATAGTATATGAGTGAGTTGCACTGAAAAACTTAGAATTTACTGAAAAACCCGCATTACATGAAATGCACAGTGTAGTACATAGTATATGAGTGAGTTGCACTGAGAAACTTAGAATATAAGAAACGCACAGTGTAGTACATAGTATATGAGTGAGTTGCACTGAAAAACTGAGAATATAAGAAACGCACAGTGTAGTACATAGTATATGACTGAGTTGCACTGAAAAACTTAGAATTTACTGAAAAACCCGCATTACACGAAATGCACAGTGTAGTACATAGTATATGAGTGAGTTGCACTGAAAAACTTAGAATATAAGAAACGCACAGTGTAGTACATAGTATATGAGCGAGTTGCACTGAAAAACTTACAATATAAGAAACGCACAGTGTAGTACATAGTATATGAGTGAGTTGCACTGAAAAACTTAGAATTTACTGAAAAACCCGCATTACACGAAATGCACAGTGTAGTACATAGTATATGAGTGAGTTGCACTGAAAAACTTAGAATATAAGAAACGCACAGTGTAGTACATAGTATATGAGTGAGTTGCACTGAAAAACTTAGAATATAAGAAACGCACAGTATAGTACATAGTATATGAGTGAGTTGCACTGAAAAACTTAGAATATAAGAAACGCACAGTGTAGTATATAGTATATGAGTGAGTTGCACTGAAAAACTTAGAATTTACTGAAAAACCCGCATTACACGAAATGCACAGTGTAGTACATAGTATATGAGTGAGTTGCACTGAAAAACTTAGAATATAAGAAACGCACAGTGTAGTACATAGTATATGAGTGAGTTGCACTGAAAAACTTAGAATTTAAGAAACGCACAGTGTAGTACATAGTATATGAGTGAGTTGCACTGAAAAACTTAGAATAAAAGAAACGCACAGTGTAGTACATAGTATATGAGTGAGTTGCACTCAAAAACTTAGAATATAAGAAACGCACAGTGTAGTACATAGTATATGAGTGAGTTGCACTGAAAAACTTAGAATTTAAGAAACGCACAGTGTAGTACATAGTATATGAGTGAGTTGCACTGAAAAACTTAGAATATAAGAAACGCACAGTGTAGTACATAGTATATGAGTGAGTTGCACTGAAAAACCTAGAATTTAAGAAACGCACAGTGTAGTACATAGTATATGAGTGAGTTGCACTGAAAAACTTAGAATATAAGAAACGCACAGTGTAGTACATAGTATATGAGTGAGTTGCACTGAAAAACTTAGAATATAAGAAACGCACAGTGTAGTACATAGTATATGAGTGAGTTGCACTGAAACACTTAGAATATAAGAAACGCACATATAGTACATAGTATATGAATGAGTTGCACTGAAAAACTTAGAATTTACTGAAAAAATCGCATTACACGAAATGCACAGTGTAGTACATAGTATATGAGTGAGTTGCACTGAAAAACTTAGAATATAAGAAACGCACAGTGTAGTACTTAGTATATGAGTGAGTTGCACTGAAAAACTTAGAATATAAGAAACGCACAGTGTAGTACATAGTATATGAGTGAGTTGCACTGAAAAACTTAGAATATAAGAAACGCACAGTGTAGTACATAGTATATGAGTGAGTTGCACTGAAAAACTTAGAATATAAGAAACGCACAGTGTAGTACATAGTATATGAGTGAGTTGCACTGAAAAACTTAGAATTTAAGAAACGCACAGTGTAGTACATAGTATATGAGTGAGTTGCACTGAAAAACTTAGAATATTAGAAACGCACAGTGTAGTACATAGTATATGAGTGAATTGCACTGAAAAACTTAGAATTTACTGAAAAACCCGCATTAGCCGAAATGCACAGTGTAGTACATTGTATATGAGTGAGTTGCACTGAAAAACTTAGAATTTACTGAAAAACCCGCATTAGACGAAATGCACAGTGTAGTATATTGTATATGAGTGAGTTGCACTGAAAAACTTAGAATTTACTGAAAAACCCGCATTAGACGAAATGCACAGTGTAGTATATAGTATATGAGTGAGTTGCACTGAAAAACTTAGAATATAAGAAACGCACAGTGTAGTACATAGTATATGAGTGAGTTGCACTGAAAAACTTAGAATATAAGAAACGCACAGTGTAGTACATAGTATATGAGTGAGTTGCACTGAAAAACTTAGAATATAAGAAACGCACAGTGTAGTACATACTATATGTGTGAGTTGCACTGAAAAACTTAGAATATAAGAAACGCACAGTGTAGTACATAGTATATGAGTGAGTTGCACTCAAAAACTTAGAATATAAGAAACGCACAGTGTAGTACATAGTATATGAGTGAGTTGCACTGAAAAACTTAGAATATAAGAAACGCACAGTGTAGTACATAGTATATGAGTGAGTTGCACTCAAAAACTTAGAATATAAGAAACGCACAGTGTAGTACATAGTATATGAGTGAGTTGCACTCAAAAACTTAGAATATAAGAAACGCACAGTGTAGTACATAGTATATGAGTGAGTTGCACTTAAAAACTTAGAATATAAGAAACGCACAGTGTAGTACATAGTATATGAGTGAGTTGCACTGAAAAACTTAGAATATAAGCAACGCACAGTGTAGTACATAGTATATGAGTGAGTTGCACTGAAAAACTTAGAATATAAGCAACGCACAGTGTAGTACATAGTATATGAGTGAGTTGCACTGAAAAACTTAGAATATAAGCAACGCACAGTGTAGTACATAGTATATGAGTGAGTTGCACTGAAAAACTTAGAATATAAGAAACGCACACTGTAGTACATAGTATATGAGTGAGTTGCACTGAAAAACTTAGAATATAAGAAACGCACAGTGTAGTACATAGTATATGAGTGAGTTGCACTGAAAAACTTAGAATTTACTGAAAAACCCGCATTACACGAAATGCACAGTGTAGTACATAGTATATGAGTGAGTTGCACTGAGAAACTTAGAATATAAGAAACGCACAGTGTAGTACATAGTATATGAGTGAGTTGCACTGAAAAACTGAGAATATAAGATACGCACAGTGTAGTACATAGTATATGACTGAGTTGCACTGAAAAACTTAGAATTTACTGAAAAACCCGCATTACACGAAATGCACAGTGTAGTACATAGTATATGAGTGAGTTGCACTGAAAAACTTAGAATATAAGAAACGCACAGTGTAGTATATAGTATATGAGTGAGTTGCACTGAAAAACTTAGAATTTACTGAAAAACCCGCATTACACGAAATGCACAGTGTAGTACATAGTATATGAGTGAGTTGCACTGAAAAACTTAGAATATAAGAAACGCACAGTGTAGTACATAGTATATGAGTGAGTTGCACTGAAAAACTTAGAATTTAAGAAACGCACAGTGTAGTACATAGTATATGAGTGAGTTGCACTGAAAAACTTAGAATATAAGAAACGCACAGTGTAGTACATAGTATATGAGTGAGTTGCACTCAAAAACTTAGAATATAAGAAACGCACAGTGTAGTACATAGTATATGAGTGAGTTGCACTGAAAAACTTAGAATTTAAGAAACGCACAGTGTAGTACATAGTATATGAGTGAGTTGCACTGAAAAACTTAGAATATAAGAAACGCACAGTGTAGTACATAGTATATGAGTGAGTTGCACTGAAAAACTTAGAATATAAGAAACGCACAGTGTAGTACATAGTATATGAGTGAGTTGCACTGAAACACTTAGAATATAAGAAACGCACATATAGTACATAGTATATGAATGAGTTGCACTGAAAAACTTAGAATTTACTGAAAAAATCGCATTACACGAAATGCACAGTGTAGTACATAGTATATGAGTGAGTTGCACTGAAAAACTTAGAATATAAGAAACGCACAGTGTAGTACTTAGTATATGAGTGAGTTGCACTGAAAAACTTAGAATATAAGAAACGCACAGTGTAGTACATAGTATATGAGTGAGTTGCACTGAAAAACTTAGAATATAAGAAACGCACAGTGTAGTACATAGTATATGAGTGAGTTGCACTGAAAAACTTAGAATATAAGAAACGCACAGTGTAGTACATAGTATATGAGTGAGTTGCACTGAAAAACTTAGAATTTAAGAAACGCACAGTGTAGTACATAGTATATGAGTGAGTTGCACTGAAAAACTTAGAATATTAGAAACGCACAGTGTAGTACATAGTATATGAGTGAATTGCACTGAAAAACTTAGAATTTACTGAAAAACCCGCATTAGACGAAATGCACAGTGTAGTACATTGTATATGAGTGAGTTGCACTGAAAAACTTAGAATTTACTGAAAAACCCGCATTACACGAAATGCACAGTGTAGTACATAGTATATGAGTGAGTTGCACTGAGAAACTTAGAATATAAGAAACGCACAGTGTAGTACATAGTATATGAGTGAGTTGCACTGAAAAACTGAGAATATAAGAAACGCACAGTGTAGTACATAGTATATGACTGAGTTGCACTGAAAAACTTAGAATTTACTGAAAAACCCGCATTACACGAAATGCACAGTGTAGTACATAGTATATGAGTGAGTTGCACTGAAAAACTTAGAATATAAGAAACGCACAGTGTAGTATATAGTATATGAGTGAGTTGCACTGAAAAACTTAGAATTTACTGAAAAACCCGCATTACACGAAATGCACAGTGTAGTACATAGTATATGAGTGAGTTGCACTGAAAAACTTAGAATATAAGAAACGCACAGTGTAGTACATAGTATATGAGTGAGTTGCACTGAAAAACTTAGAATTTAAGAAACGCACAGTGTAGTACATAGTATATGAGTGAGTTGCACTGAAAAACTTAGAATATAAGAAACGCACAGTGTAGTACATAGTATATGAGTGAGTTGCACTGAAAAACTTAGAATATAAGATCCGCACAGTGTAGTACATAGTATATGTGTGAGTTGCACTGAAAAACTTAGAATTTAAGAAACGCACAGTGTAGTACATAGTATATGAGTGAGTTGCACTGAAAAACTTAGAATATAAGAAATGCACAGTGTAGTACATAGTATATGAGTGAGTTGCACTGAAAAACTTAGAATATAAGAAACGCACAGTGTAGTACATAGTATATGAGTGAGTTGCACTGAAACACTTAGAATATAAGAAACGCACATATAGTACATAGTATATGAATGAGTTGCACTGAAAAACTTAGAATTTACTGAAAAAATCGCATTACACGAAATGCACAGTGTAGTACATAGTATATGAGTGAGTTGCACTGAAAAACTTAGAATATAAGAAACGCACAGTGTAGTACTTAGTATATGAGTGAGTTGCACTGAAAAACTTAGAATATAAGAAATGCACAGTGTAGTACATAGTATATGAGTGAGTTGCACTGAAAAACTTAGAATATAAGAAACGCACAGTGTAGTACATAGTATATGAGTGAGTTGCACTGAAAAACTTAGAATATAAGAAACGCACAGTGTAGTACATAGTATATGAGTGAGTTGCACTGAAAAACTTAGAATTTAAGAAACGCACAGTGTAGTACATAGTATATGAGTGAGTTGCACTGAAAAACTTAGAATATTAGAAACGCACAGTGTAGTACATAGTATATGAGTGAATTGCACTGAAAAACTTAGAATTTACTGAAAAACCCGCATTAGACGAAATGCACAGTGTAGTACATTGTATATGAGTGAGTTGCACTGAAAAACTTAGAATTTACTGAAAAACCCGCATTAGACGAAATGCACAGTGTAGTATATTGTATATGAGTGAGTTGCACTGAAAAACTTAGAATTTACTGAAAAACCCGCATTAGACGAAATGCACAGTGTAGTATATAGTATATGAGTGAGTTGCACTGAAAAACTTAGAATATAAGAAACGCACAGTGTAGTACATAGTATATGAGTGAGTTGCACTGAAAAACTTAGAATATAAGAAACGCACAGTGTAGTACATAGTATATGAGTGAGTTGCACTGAAAAACTTAGAATATAAGAAACGCACAGTGTAGTACATACTATATGTGTGAGTTGCACTGAAAAACTTAGATTATAAGAAACGCACAGTGTAGTACATAGTATATGACTGAGTTGCACTCAAAAACTTAGAATATAAGAAACGCACAGTGTAGTACATAGTATATGAGTGAGTTGCACTGAAAAACTTAGAATATAAGAAAAGCACAGTGTAGTACATAGTATATGAGTGAGTTGCACTGAAAAACTTAGAATATAAGAAACGCACAGTGTAGTACATAGTATATGAGTGAGTTGCACTCAAAAACTTAGAATATAAGAAACGCACAGTGTAGTACATAGTATATGACTGAGTTGCACTGAAAAACTTAGAATTTACTGAAAAACCCGCATTACACGAAATGCACAGCGTAGTACATAGTATATGAGTGAGTTGCACTGAAAAACTTAGAATATAAGAAACGCACAGTGTAGTATATAGTATATGAGTGAGTTGCACTGAAAAACTTAGAATTTACTGAAAAACCCGCATTACACGAAATGCACAGGGTAGTACATAGTATATGAGTGAGTTGCACTGAAAAACTTAGAATATAAGAAACGCACAGTGTAGTACATAGTATATGAGTGAGTTGCACTCAAAAACTTTGAATATAAGAAACGCACAGTGTAGTACATAGTATATGAGTGAGTTGCACTGAAAAACTTAGAATATAAGAAACGCACAGTGTAGTACATAGTATATGAGTGAGTTGCACTCAAAAAGTTAGAATATAAGAAACGCACAGTGTAGTACATAGTATATGAGTGAGTTGCACTTAAAAACTTAGAATATAAGAAACGCACAGTGTAGTACATAGTATATGAGTGAGTTGCACTTAAAAACTTAGAATATAAGAAACGCACAGTGTAGTACATAGTATATGAGTGAGTTGCACTGAAAAACTTAGAATATAAGCAACGCACAGTGTAGTACATAGTATATGAGTGAGTTGCACTGAAAAACTTAGAATATAAGCAACGCACAGTGTAGTACATAGTATATGAGTGAGTTGCACTGAAAAACTTAGAATATAAGAAACGCACAGTGTAGTACATAGTATATGAGTGAGTTGCACTGAAAAACTTAGAATATAAGAAACGCACAGTGTAGTACATAGTATATGAGTGAGTTGCACTGAAAAACTTAGAATTTACTGAAAAACCCGCATTACACGAAATGCACAGTGTAGTACATAGTATATGAGTGAGTTGCACTGAGAAACTTAGAATATAAGAAACGCACAGTGTAGTACATAGTATATGAGTGAGTTGCACTGAAAAACTGAGAATATAAGAAACGCACAGTGTAGTACATAGTATATGACTGAGTTGCACTGAAAAACTTAGAATTTACTGAAAAACCCGCATTACACGAAATGCACAGTGTAGTACATAGTATATGAGTGAGTTGCACTGAAAAACTTAGAATATAAGAAACGCACAGTGTAGTATATAGTATATGAGTGAGTTGCACTGAAAAACTTAGAATTTACTGAAAAACCCGCATTACACGAAATGCACAGTGTAGTACATAGTATATGAGTGAGTTGCACTGAAAAACTTAGAATATAAGAAACGCACAGTGTAGTACATAGTATATGAGTGAGTTGCACTGAAAAACTTAGAATTTAAGAAACGCACAGTGTAGTATATAGTATATGAGTGAGTTGCACTGAAAAACTTAGAATATAAGAAACACACAGTGTAGTACATAGTATATGAGTGAGTTGCACTCAAAAACTTAGAATATAAGAAACGCACAGTGTAGTACATAGTATATGAGTGAGTTGCACTGAAAAACTTAGAATTTAAGAAACGCACAGTGTAGTACATAGTATATGAGTGAGTTGCACTGAAAAACTTAGAATATAAGAAACGCACAGTGTAGTACATAGTATATGAGTGAGTTGCACTGAAAAACTTAGAATATAAGAAACGCACAGTGTAGTACATAGTATATGAGTGAGTTGCACTGAAACACTTAGAATATAAGAAACGCACAGTGTAGTACATAGTATATGAATGAGTTGCACTGAAAAACTTAGAATTTACTGAAAAAATCGCATTACACGAAATGCACAGTGTAGTACATAGTATATGAGTGAGTTGCACTGAAAAACTTAGAATATAAGAAACGCACAGTGTAGTACTTAGTATATGAGTGAGTTGCACTGAAAAACTTAGAATATAAGAAACGCACAGTGTAGTACATAGTATATGAGTGAGTTGCACTGAAAAACTTAGAATATAAGAAACGCACAGTGTAGTACATAGTATATGAGTGAGTTGCACTGAAAAACTTAGAATATAAGAAACGCACAGTGTAGTACATAGTATATGAGTGAGTTGCACTGAAAAACTTAGAATTTAAGAAACGCACAGTGTAGTACATAGTATATGAGTGAGTTGCACTGAAAAACTTAGAATATTAGAAACGCACAGTGTAGTACATAGTATATGAGTGAATTGCACTGAAAAACTTAGAATTTACTGAAAAACCCGCATTAGACGAAATGCACAGTGTAGTACATTGTATATGAGTGAGTTTCACTGAAAAACTTAGAATTTACTGAAAAACCCGCATTAGACGAAATGCACAGTGTAGTATATTGTATATGAGTGAGTTGCACTGAAAAACTTAGAATTTACTGAAAAACCCGCATTAGACGAAATGCACAGTGTAGTATATAGTATATGAGTGAGTTGCACTGAAAAACTTAGAATATAAGAAACGCACAGTGTAGTACATAGTATATGAGTGAGTTGCACTGAAAAAATTAGAATATAAGAAACGCACAGTGTAGTACATAGTATATGAGTGAGTTGCACTGAAAAACTTAGAATATAAGAAACGCACAGTGTAGTACATACTATATGTGTGAGTTGCACTGAAAAACTTAGAATATAAGAAACGCACAGTGTAGTACATAGTATATGACTGAGTTGCACTCAAAAACTTAGAATATAAGAAACGCACAGTGTAGTACATAGTATATGAGTGAGTTGCAGTGAAAAACTTAGAATATAAGAAAAGCACAGTGTAGTACATAGTATATGAGTGAGTTGCACTGAAAAACTTAGAATATAAGAAACGCACAGTGTAGTACATAGTATATGAGTGAGTTGCACTCAAAAACTTAGAATATAAGAAACGCACAGTGTAGTACATAGTATATGACTGAGTTGCACTGAAAAACTTAGAATTTACTGAAAAACCCGCATTACACGAAATGCACAGCGTAGTACATAGTATATGAGTGAGTTGCACTGAAAAACTTAGAATATAAGAAACGCACAGTGTAGTATATAGTATATGAGTGAGTTGCACTGAAAAACTTAGAATTTACTGAAAAACCCGCATTACACGAAATGCACAGGGTAGTACATAGTATATGAGTGAGTTGCACTGAAAAACTTAGAATATAAGAAACGCACAGTGTAGTACATAGTATATGAGTGAATTGCACTGAAAAACTGAGAATATAAGAAACGCACAGTGTAGTACATAGTATATGACTGAGTTGCACTGAAAAACTTAGAATTTACTGAAAAACCCGCATTAGAGGAAATGCACAGTGTAGTACATTGTATATGAGTGAGTTGCACTGAAAAACTTAGAATTTACTGAAAAACCCGCATTAGACGAAATGCACAGTGTAGTACATTGTATATGAGTGAATTGCACTGAAAAACTTAGAATTTACTGAAAAACCCGCATTAGACGAAATGCACAGTGTAGTATATTGTATATGAGTGAGTTGCACTGAAAAACTTAGAATTTACTGAAAAACCCGCATTAGACGAAATGCACAGTGTAGTATATAGTATATGAGTGAGTTGCACTGAAAAACTTAGAATATAAGAAACGCACAGTGTAGTACATAGTATATGAGTGAGTTGCACTGAAAAACTTAGAATATAAGAAACGCACAGTGTAGTACATAGTATATGAGTGAGTTGCACTGAAAAACTTAGAATATAAGAAACGCACAGTGTAGTACATACTATATGTGTGAGTTGCACTGAAAAACTTAGAATATAAGAAACGCACAGTGTAGTACATAGTATATGACTGAGTTGCACTCAAAAACTTAGAATATAAGAAACGCACAGTGTAGTACATAGTATATGAGTGAGTTGCACTGAAAAACTTAGAATATAAGAAAAGCACAGTGTAGTACATAGTATATGAGTGAGTTGCACTGAAAAACTTAGAATATAAGAAACGCACAGTGTAGTACATAGTATATGAGTGAGTTGCACTCAAAAACTTAGAATATAAGAAACGCACAGTGTAGTACATAGTATATGACTGAGTTGCACTGAAAAACTTAGAATTTACTGAAAAACCCGCATTACACGAAATGCACAGCGTAGTACATAGTATATGAGTGAGTTGCACTGAAAAACTTAGAATATAAGAAACGCACAGTGTAGTATATAGTATATGAGTGAGTTGCACTGAAAAACTTAGAATTTACTGAAAAACCCGCATTACACGAAATGCACAGGGTAGTACATAGTATATGAGTGAGTTGCACTGAAAAACTTAGAATATAAGAAACGCACAGTGTAGTACATAGTATATGAGTGAGTTGCACTGAAAAACTTAGAATTTAAGAAACGCACAGTGTAGTACATAGTATATGAGTGAGTTGCACTGAAAAACTTAGAATATAAGAAACGCACAGTGTAGTACATAGTATATGAGTGAGTTGCACTCAAAAACTTAGAATATAAGAAACGCACAGTGTAGTACATAGTATATGAGTGAGTTGCACTGAAAAACTTAGAATTTAAGAAACGCACAGTGTAGTACATAGTATATGAGTGAGTTGCACTGAAAAACTTAGAATATAAGAAACGCACAGTGTAGTACATAGTATATGAGTGAGTTGCACTGAAAAACTTAGAATATAAGAAACGCACAGTGTAGTACATAGTATATGAGTGAGTTGCACTGAAACACTTAGAATATAAGAAACGCACATATAGTACATAGTATATGAATGAGTTGCACTGAAAAACTTAGAATTTACTGAAAAAATCGCATTACACGAAATGCACAGTGTAGTACATAGTATATGAGTGAGTTGCACTGAAAAACTTAGAATATAAGAAACGCACAGTGTAGTACTTAGTATATGAGTGAGTTGCACTGAAAAACTTAGAATATAAGAAACGCACAGTGTAGTACATAGTATATGAGTGAGTTGCACTGAAAAACTTAGAATATAAGAAACGCACAGTGTAGTACATAGTATATGAGTGAGTTGCACTGAAAAACTTAGAATATAAGAAACGCACAGTGTAGTACATAGTATATGAGTGAGTTGCACTGAAAAACTTAGAATTTAAGAAACGCACAGTGTAGTACATAGTATATGAGTGAGTTGCACTGAAAAACTTAGAATATTAGAAACGCACAGTGTAGTACATAGTATATGAGTGAATTGCACTGAAAAACTTAGAATTTACTGAAAAACCCGCATTAGACGAAATGCACAGTGTAGTACATTGTATATGAGTGAGTTGCACTGAAAAACTTAGAATTTACTGAAAAACCCGCATTAGACGAAATGCACAGTGTAGTATATTGTATATGAGTGAGTTGCACTGAAAAACTTAGAATTTACTGAAAAACCCGCATTAGACGAAATGCACAGTGTAGTATATAGTATATGAGTGAGTTGCACTGAAAAACTTAGAATATAAGAAACGCACAGTGTAGTACATAGTATATGAGTGAGTTGCACAGAAAAACTTAGAATATAAGAAACGCACAGTGTAGTACATAGTATATGAGTGAGTTGCACTGAAAAACTTAGAATATAAGAAACGCACAGTGTAGTACATACTATAAGTGTGAGTTGCACTGAAAAACTTAGAATATAAGAAACGCACAGTGTAGTACATAGTATATGAGTGAGTTGCACTCAAAAACTTAGAATATAAGAAACGCACAGTGTAGTACATAGTATATGAGTGAGTTGCACTGAAAAACTTAGAATATAAGAAAAGCACAGTGTAGTACATAGTATATGAGTGAGTTGCACTGAAAAACTTAGAATATAAGAAACGCACAGTGTAGTACATAGTATATGAGTGAGTTGACTTAAAAACTTAGAATATAAGAAACGCACAGTGTAGTACATAGTATATGAGTGAGTTGCACTGAAAAACTTAGAATATAAGAAACGCACAGTGTAGTACATAGTATATGAGTGAGTTGCACTGAAAAACTTAGAATATAAGAAACGCACAGTGTAGTATATAGTATATGAGTGAGTTGCACTGAAAAACTTAGAATTTACTGAAGAACCAGCATTACACCAAATGCACAGTGTAGTACATAGTATATGAGTGAGTTGCACTGAAAAACTTAGAATATAAGAAACGCACAGTGTAGTACATAGTATATGAGTGAGTTGCACTGAAAAACTTAGAATATAAGAAACGCACAGTGTAGTACATAGTATATGAGTGAGTTGCACTGAAAAACTTAGAATATAAGAAACGCACAGTGTAGTACATAGTATATGAGTGAGTTGCACTCAAAAACTTAGAATATAAGAAACGCACAGTGTAGTACATAGTATATGAGTGAGTTGCACTGAAAAACTTAGAATTTAAGAAACGCACAGTGTAGTACATAGTATATGAGTGAGTTGCACTGAAAAACTTAGAATATAAGAAACGCACAGTGTAGTACATAGTATATGAGTGAGTTGCACTGAAAAACTTAGAATATAAGAAACGCACAGTGTAGTACATAGTATATGAGTGAGTTGCACTGAAACACTTAGAATATAAGAAACGCACATATAGTCCATAGTATATGAATGAGTTGCACTGAAAAACTTAGAATTTACTGAAAAAATCGCATTACACGAAATGCACAGTGTAGTACATAGTATATGAGTGAGTTGCACTGAAAAACTTAGAATATAAGAAACGCACAGTGTAGTACTTAGTATATGAGTGAGTTGCACTGAAAAACTTAGAATATAAGAAACGCACAGTGTAGTACATAGTATATGAGTGAGTTGCACTGAAAAACTTAGAATATAAGAAACGCACAGTGTAGTACATAGTATATGAGTGAGTTGCACTGAAAAACTTAGAATATAAGAAACGCACAGTGTAGTACATAGTATATGAGTGAGTTGCACTGAAAAACTTAGAATTTAAGAAACGCACAGTGTAGTACATAGTATATGAGTGAGTTGCACTGAAAAACTTAGAATATTAGAAACGCACAGTGTAGTACATAGTATATGAGTGAATTGCACTGAAAAACTTAGAATTTACTGAAAAACCCGCATTAGACGAAATGCACAGTGTAGTACATTGTATATGAGTGAGTTGCACTGAAAAACTTAGAATTTACTGAAAAACCCGCATTAGATGAAATGCACAGTGTAGTATATTGTATATGAGTGAGTTGCACTGAAAAACTTAGAATTTACTGAAAAACCCGCATTAGACGAAATGCACAGTGTAGTATATAGTATATGAGTGAGTTGCACTGAAAAACTTAGAATATAAGAAACGCACAGTGTAGTACATAGTATATGAGTGAGTTGCACTGAAAAACTTAGAATATAAGAAACGCACAGTGTAGTACATAGTATATGAGTGAGTTGCACTGAAAAACTTAGAATATAAGAAACGCACAGTGTAGTACATACTATATGTGTGAGTTGCACTGAAAAACTTAGAATATAAGAAACGCACAGTGTAGTACATAGTATATGACTGAGTTGCACTCAAAAACTTAGAATATAAGAAACGCACAGTGTAGTACATAGTATATGAGTGAGTTGCACTGAAAAACTTAGAATATAAGAAAAGCACAGTGTAGTACATAGTATATGAGTGAGTTGCACTGAAAAACTTAGAATATAAGAAACGCACAGTGTAGTACATAGTATATGAGTGAGTTGCACTCAAAAACTTAGAATATAAGAAACGCACAGTGTAGTACATAGTATATGAGTGAGTTGCACTGAAAAACTTAGAATATAAGAAACGCACAGTGTAGTACATAGTATATGAGTGAGTTGCACTGAAAAACTTAGAATATAAGAAACGCACAGTGTAGTACATAGTATATGAGTGAGTTGCACTGAAAAACTTAGAATATAAGCAACGCACAGTGTAGTACATAGTATATGAGTGAGTTGCACTGAAAAACTTAGAATATAAGCAACGCACAGTGTAGTACATAGTATATGAGTGAGTTGCACTGAAAAACTTAGAATATAAGAAACGCACAGTGTAGTACATAGTATATGAGTGAGTTGCACTGAAAAACTTAGAATATAAGAAACGCACAGTGTAGTACATAGTATATGAGTGAGTTGCACTGAAAAACTTAAAATTTACTGAAAAACCCGCATTACACGAAATGCACAGTGTAGTACATAGTATATGAGTGAGTTGCACTGAGAAACTTAGAATATAAGAAATGCACAGTGTAGTACATAGTATATGAGTGAGTTGCACTGAAAAACTGAGAATATAAGAAACGCACAATGTAGTACATAGTATATGACTGACTTGCACTGAAAAACTTAGAATTTACTGAAAAACCCGCATTACACGAAATGCACAGTGTAGTACATAGTATATGAGTGAGTTGCACTGAAAAACTTAGAATATAAGAAACGCACAGTGTAGTATATAGTATATGAGTGAGTTGCACTGAAAAACTTAGAATTTACTGAAAAACCCGCATTACACGAAATGCACAGTGTAGTACATAGTATATGAGTGAGTTGCACTGAAAAACTTAGAATATAAGAAACGCACAGTGTAGTACATAGTATATGAGTGAGTTGCACTGAAAAACTTAGAATATAAGAAACGCACAGTGTAGTACATAGTATATGAGTGAGTTGCACTCAAAAACTTAGAATATAAGAAACGCACAGTGTAGTACATAGTATATGAGTGAGTTGCACTGAAAAACTTAGAATTTAAGAAACGCACAGTGTAGTACATAGTATATGAGTGAGTTGCACTGAAAAACTTAGAATATAAGAAACGCACAGTGTAGTACATAGTATATGAGTGAGTTGCACTGAAAAACTTAGAATATAAGAAACGCACAGTGTAGTACATAGTATATGAGTGAGTTGCACTGAAACACTTAGAATATAAGAAACGCACATATAGTACATAGTATATGAATGAGTTGCACTGAAAAACTTAGAATTTACTGAAAAAATCGCATTACACGAAATGCACAGTGTAGTACATAGTATATGAGTGAGTTGCACTGAAAAACTTAGAATATAAGAAACGCACAGTGTAGTACTTAGTATATGAGTGAGTTGCACTGAAAAACTTAGAATATAAGAAACGCACAGTGTAGTACATAGTATATGAGTGAGTTGCACTGAAAAACTTAGAATATAAGAAACGCACAGTGTAGTACATAGTATATGAGTGAGTTGCACTGAAAAACTTAGAATATAAGAAACGCACAGTGTAGTACATAGTATATGAGTGAGTTGCACTGAAAAACTTAGAATTTAAGAAACGCACAGTGTAGTATATAGTATATGAGTGAGTTGCACTGAAAAACTTAGAATATTAGAAACGCACAGTGTAGTACATAGTATATGAGTGAATTGCACTGAAAAACTTAGAATTTACTGAAAAACCCGCATTAGACGAAATGCACAGTGTAGTACATTGTATATGAGTGAGTTGCACTGAAAAACTTAGAATTTACTGAAAAACCCGCATTAGACGAAATGCACAGTGTAGTATATTGTATATGAGTGAGTTGCACTGAAAAACTTAGAATTTACTGAAAAACCCGCATTAGACGAAATGCACAGTGTAGTATATAGTATATGAGTGAGTTGCACTGAAAAACTTAGAATATAAGAAACGCACAGTGTAGTACATAGTATATGAGTGAGTTGCACTGAAAAACTTAGAATATAAGAAACGCACAGTGTAGTACATAGTATATGAGTGAGTTGCACTGAAAAACTTAGAATATAAGAAACGCACAGTGTAGTACATACTATATGTGTGAGTTGCACTGAAAAACTTAGAATATAAGAAACGCACAGTGTAGTACATAGTATATGACTGAGTTGCACTCAAAAACTTAGAATATAAGAAACGCACAGTGTAGTACATAGTATATGAGTGAGTTGCACTGAAAAACTTAGAATATAAGAAACGCACAGTGTAGTACATAGTATATGAGTGAGTTGCACTCAAAAACTTAGAATATAAGAAACGCACAGTGTAGTACATAGTATATGAGTGAGTTGCACTGAAAAACTTAGAATATAAGAAACGCACATTGTAGTACATAGTATATGAGTGAGTTGCACTGAAAAACTTAGAATATAAGAAACGCACAGTGTAGTACATAGTATATGAGTGAGTTGCACTGAAAAACTTAGAATATAAGCAACGCACAGTGTAGTACATAGTATATGAGTGAGTTGCACTGAAAAACTTAGAATATAAGCAACGCACAGTGTAGTACATAGTATATGAGTGAGTTGCACTGAAAAACTTAGAATTTACTGAAAAACCCGCATTACACGAAATGCACAGTGTAGTACATAGTATATGAGTGAGTTGCACTGAGAAACTTAGAATATAAGAAACGCACAGTGTAGTACATAGTATATGAGTGAGTTGCACTGAAAAACTGAGAATATAAGAAACGCACAGTGTAGTACATAGTATATGACTGAGTTGCACTGAAAAACTTAGAATTTACTGAAAAACCCGCATTAGACGAAATGCACAGTGTAGTACATTGTATATGAGTGAGTTGCACTGAAAAACTTAGAATTTACTGAAAAACCCGCATTAGACGAAATGCACAGTGTAGTATATTGTATATGAGTGAGTTGCACTGAAAAACTTAGAATTTACTGAAAAACCCGCATTAGACGAAATGCACAGTGTAGTATATAGTATATGAGTGAGTTGCACTGAAAAACTTAGAATATAAGAAACGCACAGTGTAGTACATAGTATATGAGTGAGTTGCACTGAAAAACTTAGAATATAAGAAACGCACAGTGTAGTACATAGTATATGAGTGAGTTGCACTGAAAAACTTAGAATATAAGAAACGCACAGTGTAGTACATACTATATGTGTGAGTTGCACTGAAAAACTTAGAATATAAGAAACGCACAGTGTAGTACATAGTATATGAGTGAGTTGCACTGGAAAACTTAGAATATAAGAAACGCACAGTGTAGTACATAGTATATGAGTGAGTTGCACTGAAAAACTTAGAATATAAGAAACGCACAGTGTAGTACATAGTATATGAGTGAGTTGCACTGAAAAACTTAGAATATAAGCAACGCACAGTGTAGTACATAGTATATGAGTGAGTTGCACTGAAAAACTTAGAATATAAGCAACGCACAGTGTAGTACATAGTATATGAGTGAGTTGCACTGAAAAACTTAGAATATAAGAAACGCACAGTGTAGTACATAGTATATGAGTGAGTTGCACTGAAAAACTTAGAATATAAGAAACGCACAGTGTAGTACATAGTATATGAGTGAGTTGCACTGAAAAACTTAGAATTTACTGAAAAACCCGCATTACACGAAATGCACAGTGTAGTACATAGTATATGAGTGAGTTGCACTGAGAAACTTAGAATATAAGAAACGCACAGTGTAGTACATAGTATATGAGTGAGTTGCACTGAAAAACTGAGAATATAAGAAACGCACAGTGTAGTACATAGTATATGACTGAGTTGCACTGAAAAACTTAGAATTTACTGAAAAACCCGCATTACACGAAATGCACAGTGTAGTACATAGTATATGAGTGAGTTGCACTGAAAAACTTAGAATATAAGAAACGCACAGTGTAGTATATAGTATATGAGTGAGTTGCACTGAAAAACTTAGAATTTACTGAAAAACCCGCATTACACGAAATGCACAGTGTAGTACATAGTATATGAGTGAGTTGCACTGAAAAACTTAGAATATAAGAACCGCACAGTGTAGTACATAGTATATGAGTGAGTTGCACTGAAAACTTAGAATTTAAGAAACGCACAGTGTAGTACATAGTATATGAGTGAGTTGCACTGAAAAACTTAGAATATAAGAAACGCACAGTGTAGTACATAGTATATGAGTGAGTTGCACTGAAAAACTTAGAATATAAGAAACGCACAGTGTAGTACATAGTATATGAGTGAGTTGCACTGAAAAACTTAGAATTTAAGAAACGCACAGTGTAGTACATAGTATATGAGTGAGTTGCACTGAAAAACTTAGAATATAAGAAACGCACAGTGTAGTACATAGTATATGAGTGAGTTGCACTGAAAAACTTAGAATATAAGAAACGCACAGTGTAGTACATAGTATATGAGTGAGTTGCACTGAAACACTTAGAATATAAGAAACGCACATATAGTACATAGTATATGAATGAGTTGCACTGAAAAACTTAGAATTTACTGAAAAAATCGCATTACACGAAATGCACAGTGTAGTACATAGTATATGAGTGAGTTGCACTGAAAAACTTAGAATATAAGAAACGCACAGTGTAGTACTTAGTATATGAGTGAGTTGCACTGAAAAACTTAGAATATAAGAAACGCACAGTGTAGTACATAGTATATGAGTGAGTTGCACTGAAAAACTTAGAATATAAGAAACGCACAGTGTAGTACATAGTATATGAGTGAGTTGCACTGAAAAACTTAGAATTTAAGAAACGCACAGTGTAGTACATAGTATATGAGTGAGTTGCACTGAAAAACTTAGAATATTAGAAACGCACAGTGTAGTACATAGTATATGAGTGAATTGCACTGAAAAACTTAGAATTTACTGAAAAACCCGCATTAGACGAAATGCACAGTGTAGTACATTGTATATGAGTGAGTTGCACTGAAAAACTTAGAATTTACTGAAAAACCCGCATTAGACGAAATGCACAGTGTAGTATATTGTATATGAGTGAGTTGCACTGAAAAACTTAGAATTTACTGAAAAACCCGCATTAGACGAAATGCACAGTGTAGTATATAGTATATGAGTGAGTTGCACTGAAAAACTTAGAATATAAGAAACGCACAGTGTAGTACATAGTATATGAGTGAGTTGCACTGAAAAACTTAGAATATAAGAAACGCACAGTGTAGTACATAGTATATGAGTGAGTTGCACTCAAAAACTTAGAATATAAGAAACGCACAGTGTAGTACATACTATATGTGTGAGTTGCACTGAAAAACTTAGAATATAAGAAACGCACAGTGTAGTACATAGTATATGACTGAGTTGCACTCAAAAACTTAGAATATAAGAAACGCACAGTGTAGTACATAGTATATGAGTGAGTTGCACTGAAAAACTTAGAATATAAGAAAAGCACAGTGTAGTACATAGTATATGAGTGAGTTGCACTCAAAAACTTAGAATATAAGAAACGCACAGTGTAGTACATAGTATATGAGTGAGTTGCACTGAAAAACTTAGAATATAAGAAACGCACAGTGTAGTACATAGTATATGAGTGAGTTGCACTGAAAAACTCAGAATATAATAAACGCACAGTGTAGTACATAGTATATGAGTGAGTTGCACTGAAAAACGTAGAATATAAGAAACGCACAGTGTAGTACATAGTATATGAGTGAGTTGCACTGAAAAACTTAGAATATAAGCAACGCACAGTGTAGTACATAGTATATGAGTGAGTTGCACTGAAAAACTTAGAATATAAGCAACGCACAGTGTAGTACATAGTATATGAGTGAGTTGCACTGAAAAACTTAGAATATAAGAAACGCACAGTGTAGTACATAGTATATGAGTGAGTTGCACTGAAAAACTTAGAATTTACTGAAAAACCCGCATTACACGAAATGCACAGTGTAGTACATAGTATATGAGTGAGTTGCACTGAAAAACTTAGAATATAAGAAACGCACAGTGTAGTACATAGTATATGAGTGAGTTGCACTGAAAAACTTAGAATTTACTGAAAAACCCGCATTACACGAAATGCACAGTGTAGTACATAGTATATGAGTGAGTTGCACTGAAAAACTTAGAATATAAGAAACGCACAGTGTTGTACATAGTATATGAGTGAGTTGCACTGAAAAACTTAGAATTTAAGAAACGCACAATGTAGTACATAGTATATGAGTGAGTTGCACTCAAAAACTTAGAATATAAGAAACACACAGTGTAGTACATAGTATATGACAGAGTTGCACTGAAAAACTTAGAATTTAAGAAACGCACAGTGTAGTACATAGTATATGAGTGAGTTGCACTGAAAAACTTAGAATATAAGAAACGCACAGTGTAGTACATAGTATATGAGTGAGTTGCACTGAAAAACTTAGAATATAAGAAACGCACAGTGTAGTACATAGTATATGAGTGAGTTGCACTGAATAACTTAGAATATAAGAAACGCACATATAGTACATAGTATATGAATGACTTGCACTGAAAAACTTAGAATATAAGAAACGCACAGTGTAGTACATAGTATATGAGTGAGTTGCACTGAAAAACTTAGAATTTACTGAAAAACCCGCATTACACGAAATGCACAGTGTAGTACATAGTATATGAGTGAGTTGCACTGAAAAACTTAGAATATAAGAAACGCACAGTGTAGTACATAGTATATGAGTATGTTGCACTGAAAAACTGAGAATATAAGAAACGCACAGTGTAGTACATAGTATATGAGTGAGTTGCACTGAAAAACTTAGAATTTACTGAAAAACCCGCATTACACGAAATGCACAGTGTAGTACATAGTATATGAGTGAGTTGAACTGAAAAACTTAGAATATAAGAAACGCACATTGTAGTATATAGTATATGAGTGAGTTGCACTGAAAAACTTAGAATTTACTGAAAAACCCGCATTACACGAAATGCACAGTGTAGTACATAGTATATGAGTGAGTTGCACTGAAAAACTTAGAATATAAGAAACGCACAGTGTAGTACATAGTATATGAGTGAGTTGCACTGAAAAACTTAGAATTTAAGAAACGCACAGTGTAGTACATAGTATATGAGTGAGTTGCACTGAAAAACTTAGAATATAAGAAACGCACAGTGTAGTACATAGTATATGAGTGAGTTGCACTCAAAAACTTAGAATATAAGAAACGCACAGTGTAGTACATAGTATATGAGTGAGTTGCACTGAAAAACTTAGAATTTAAGAAACGCACAGTGTAGTACATAGTATATGAGTGAGTTGCACTGAAAAACTTAGAATATAAGAAACGCACAGTGTAGTACATAGTATATGAGTGAGTTGCACTGAAAAACTTAGAATATAAGAAACGCACAGTGTAGTACATAGTATATGAGTGAGTTGCACTGAAAAACTTAGAATAGAAGAAACGCACATATAGTACATAGTATATGAATGAGTTGCACTGAAAAACTTAGAATTTACTGAAAAAATCGCATTACACGAAATGCACAGTGTAGTACATAGTATATGAGTGAGTTGCACTGAAAAACTTAGAATGTAAGAAACACACAGTGTAGTACATAGTATATGAGTGAGTTGCACTGAAAAACTTAGAATATAAGAAACGCACAGTGTAGTACATAGTATATGAGTGAGTTGCACTGAAAAACTTAGAATTTAAGAAACGCACAGCGTAGTACATAGTATATGAGTTAGTTGCACTGAAAAACTTAGAATATAAGAAACGCACAGTGTAGTACATAGTATATGAGTGAGTTGCACTGAAAAACTTAGAATATAAGAAACGCACAGTGTAGTACATAGTATATGAGTGAGTTGCACTGAAAAACTTAGAATATAAGAAACGCACAGTGTAGTACATAGTATATGAGTGAGTTGCACTGAAACACTTAGAATATAAGAAACGCACAGTGTAGTACATAGTATATGAGTGAGTTGCACTGAAAAACTTAGAATTTACTGAAAAACCCGCATACACGAAATGCACAGTGTAGTACATAGTATATGAGTGAGTTGCACTGAAAAACTTAGAATATAAGAAACGCACAGTGTAGTACATAGTATATGAGTGAGTTGCACTGAAAAACTTAGAATTTAAGAAACGCACAGTGTAGTACATAGTATATGAGTGAGTTGCACTGAAAAACTTAGAATATAAGAAACGCACAGTGTAGTACATAGTATATGAGTGAGTTGCACTCAAAAACTTAGAATATAAGAAACGCACAGTGTAGTACATAGTATATGAGTGAGTTGCACTGAAAAACTTAGAATTTAAGAAACGCACAGTGTAGTACATAGTATATGAGTGAGTTGCACTGAAAAACTTAGAATATAAGAAACGCACAGTGTAGTACATAGTATATGAGTGAGTTGCACTGAAAAACTTAGAATATAAGAAACGCACAGTGTAGTACATAGTATATGAGTGAGTTGCACTGAAAAACTTAGAATAGAAGAAACGCACATATAGTACATAGTATATGAATGAGTTGCACTGAAAAACTTAGAATTTACTGAAAAAATCGCATTACACGAAATGCACAGTGTAGTACATAGTATATGAGTGAGTTGCACTGAAAAACTTAGAATGTAAGAAACACACAGTGTAGTACATAGTATATGAGTGAGTTGCACTGAAAAACTTAGAATATAAGAAACGCACAGTGTAGTACATAGTATATGAGTGAGTTGCACTGAAAAACTTAGAATTTAAGAAACGCACAGCGTAGTACATAGTATATGAGTTAGTTGCACTGAAAAACTTAGAATATAAGAAACGCACAGTGTAGTACATAGTATATGAGTGAGTTGCACAGAAAAACTTAGAATATAAGAAACGCACAGTGTAGTACATAGTATATGAGTGAGTTGCACTGAAAAACTTAGAATATAAGAAACGCACAGTGTAGTACATAGTATATGAGTGAGTTGCCCTGAAAAACTTAGAATATAAGAAACGCACAGTGTAGTACATAGTATATGAGTGAGTTGCACTGAAAAACTTAGAATTTACTGAAAAACCCACATACACGAAATGCACAGTGTAGTACATAGTATATGAGTGAGTTGCACTGAAAAACTTAGAATATAAGAAACGCACAGTGTAGTACATAGTATATGAGTGAGTTGCACTGAAAAACTTAGAATTTAAGAAACGCACAGTGTAGTACATAGTATATGAGTGAGTTGCACTGAAAAACTTAGAATATAAGAAACGCACAGTGTAGTACATAGTATATGAGTGAATTGCACTGAAAAACTTAGAATTTACTGAAAAACCCGCATTAGACGAAATGCACAGTGTAGTACATTGTATATGAGTGAGTTGCACTGAAAAACTTAGAATTTACTGAAAAACCCGCATTAGACGAAATGCACAGTGTAGTATATTGTATATGAGTGAGTTGCACTGAAAAACTTAGAATTTACTGAAAAACCCGCATTAGACGAAATGCACAGTGTAGTACATAGTATATGAGTGAGTTGCACTGAAAAACTTAGAATTTACTGAAAAACCCGCATTAGACGAAATGCACAGTGTAGTACATTGTATGAGTGAGTTGCACTGAAAACTTAGAATTTACTGAAAAACCCGCATTAGACGAAATGCACAGTGTAGTACATAGTATATGAGTGAGTTGCACTGAAAAACTTAGTATTTACTGAAAAACCCGCATTAGACGAAATGCACAGTGTAGTACACTGTATATGAGTGAGTTGCACTGAAAAACTTAGAATTTACTGAAAAACCCGCATTAGACGAAATGCACAGTGTAGTACATTGTATATGAGTGAGTTGCACTGAAAAACTTAGAATTTACTGAAAAACCCGCATTAGACGAAATGCACAGTGTAGTACATTGTATATGAGTGAGTTGCACTGAAAAACTTAGAATTTACTGAAAAACCCGCATTAGACGAAATGCACAGTGTAGTATATTGTATATGAGTGAGTTGCACTGAAAAACTTAGAATTTACTGAAAAACCCGCATTAGACGAAATGCACAGTGTAGTACATAGTATATGAGTGAGTTGCACTGAAAAACTTAGAATTTACTGAAAAACCCGCATTAGACGAAATGCACAGTGTAGTACATTGTATATGAGTGAGTTGCACTGAAAAACTTAGAATTTACTGAAAAACCCGCATTAGACGAAATGCACAGTGTAGTACATTGTATGAGTGAGTTGCACTGAAAAACTTAGAATTTACTGAAAAACCCGCATTAGACGAAATGCACAGTGTAGTACATAGTATATGAGTGAGTTGCACTGAAAAACTTAGAATTTACTGAAAAACCCGCATTAGACGAAATGCACAGTGTAGTACACTGTATATGAGTGAGTTGCACTGAAAAACTTAGAATTTACTGAAAAACCCGCATTAGACGAAATGCACAGTGTAGTACATTGTATATGAGTGAGTTGCACTGAAAAACTTAGAATTTACTGAAAAACCCGCATTAGACGAAATGCACAGTGTAGTACATAGTATATGAGTGAGTTGCACTGAAAAACTTAGAATTTACTGAAAAACCCGCATTAGACGAAATGCACAGTGTAGTACATTGTATGAGTGAGTTGCACTGAAAACTTAGAATTTACTGAAAAACCCGCATTAGACGAAATGCACAGTGTAGTACATAGTATATGAGTGAGTTGCACTGAAAAACTTAGTATTTACTGAAAAACCCGCATTAGACGAAATGCACAGTGTAGTACACTGTATATGAGTGAGTTGCACTGAAAAACTTAGAATTTACTGAAAAACCCGCATTAGACGAAATGCACAGTGTAGTACATTGTATATGAGTGAGTTGCACTGAAAAACTTAGAATTTACTGAAAAACCCGCATTAGACGAAATGCACAGTGTAGTACATTGTATATGAGTGAGTTGCACTGAAAAACTTAGAATTTACTGAAAAACCCGCATTAGACGAAATGCACAGTGTAGTATATTGTATATGAGTGAGTTGCACTGAAAAACTTAGAATTTACTGAAAAACCCGCATTAGACGAAATGCACAGTGTAGTACATAGTATATGAGTGAGTTGCACTGAAAAACTTAGAATTTACTGAAAAACCCGCATTAGACGAAATGCACAGTGTAGTACATTGTATATGAGTGAGTTGCACTGAAAAACTTAGAATTTACGAAAAACCCGCATTAGACGAAATGCACAGTGTAGTACATTGTATGAGTGAGTTGCACTGAAAAACTTAGAATTTACTGAAAAACCCGCATTAGACGAAATGCACAGAGTAGTACATAGTATATGAGTGAGTTGCACTGAAAAACTTAGAATTTACTGAAAAACCCGCATTAGACGAAATGCACAGTGTAGTACACTGTATATGAGTGAGTTGCACTGAAAAACTTAGAATTTACTGAAAAACCCGCATTAGACGAAATGCACAGTGTAGTACATTGTATATGAGTGAGTTGCACTGAAAAACTTAGAATTTACTGAAAAACCCGCATTAGACGAAATGCACAGTGTAGTACATAGTATATGAGTGAGTTGCACTGAAAAACTTAGAATTTACTGAAAAACCCGCATTAGACGAAATGCACAGTGTAGTACACTGTATATGAGTGAGTTGCACTGAAAAACTTAGAATTTACTGAAAAACCCGCATTAGACGAAATGCACAGTGTAGTACACTGTATATGAGTGAGTTGCACTGAAAAACTTAGAATTTACTGAAAAACCCGCATTAGACGAAATGCACAGTGTAGTACATTGTATATGAGTGAGTTGCACTGAAAAACTTAGAATTTACTGAAAAACCTGCATTAGACGAAATGCACAGTGCAGTACATAGTATATGAGTGAGTTGCACTGAAAAACTTAGAATTTACTGAAAAACCCGCATTAGACGAAATGCACAGTGTAGTACACTGTATATGAGTGAGTTGCACTGAAAAACTTAGAATTTACTGAAAAACCCGCATTAGACGAAATGCACAGTGTAGTACATTGTATATGAGTGAGTTGCACTGAAAAACTTAGAATTTACTGAAAAACCCGCATTAGACGAAATGCACAGTGTAGTACATAGTATATGAGTGAGTTGCACTGAAAAACTTAGAATTTACTGAAAAACCCGCATTAGACGAAATGCACAGTGTAGTACACTGTATATGAGTGAGTTGCACTGAAAAACTTAGAATTTACTGAAAAACCCGCATTAGACGAAATGCACAGTGTAGTACACTGTATATGAGTGAGTTGCACTGAAAAACTTAGAATTTACTGAAAAACCCGCATTAGACGAAATGCACAGTGTAGTACATAGTATATGAGTGAGTTGCACTGAAAAACTTAGAATTTACTGAAAAACCCGCATTAGACGAAATGCACAGTGTAGTACACTGTATATGAGTGAGTTGCACTGAAAAACTTAGAATTTACTGAAAAACCCGCATTAGACGAAATGCACAGTGTAGTACACTGTATATGAGTGAGTTGCACTGAAAAACTTAGAATTTACTGAAAAACCCGCATTAGACGAAATGCACAGTGTAGTACATTGTATATGAGTGAGTTGCACTGAAAAACTTAGAATTTACTGAAAAACCCGCATTAGACGAAATGCACAGTGTAGTACATAGTATATGAGTGAGTTGCACTGAAAAACTTAGAATTTACTGAAAAACCCGCATTAGACGAAATGCACAGTGTAGTACACTGTATATGAGTGAGTTGCACTGAAAAACTTAGAATTTACTGAAAAACCCGCAGTAGACGAAATGCACAGTGTAGTACATTGTATATGAGTGAGTTGCACTGAAAAACTTAGAATTTACTGAAAAACCCGCATTAGACGAAATGCACAGTGTAGTACATTGTATATGAGTGAGTTGCACTGAAAAACTTAGAATTTACTGAAAAACCCGCATTAGACGAAATGCACAGTGTAGTATATTGTATAGTGAGTGAGTTGCACTGAAAAACTTAGAATTTACTGAAAACCCGCATTAGACG